>NW_023504546.1:0-25000 GCF_004664715.2 Peromyscus leucopus | reverse complement strand
ATCTTTAAGAATTATGAAGGGGCTGTATCATTGGCTGATGGGTTAAGAACAATTCTTGCTCTCACAACAGGCCAAAGTTTGATGATCAGAATTATATGGAATGTTTCCTGTTACTCTTGAGCTGAATGATCTGTTGTCCTCTCTGGCCTACACAGATGGTTTTTGCAAAGGTGATGTATACAAGCACACATACAATACACATAAAGTAATTAAGGGAAATAAAAGGAGTGAACCTTCAAGCTAAGCACTGGTCTTAGCAGAGAATCACAACAACCACAGAAAGTAGTCAAACACTGGCATTTTTGCATTATAAATACTGAGCCTGTGTTGACTAGTTAGTTATCAACTCAACCAGAGCTAGCGTCATCTGAGAATAGGGACCCTCAATTGAGAAAATGGCTCCAAGGGATTGACCTGTATTCAAGACTGTGGGGGAATATTCTCATTCTTATTGATGAGGCAGGACAGATCATAGTGAGTGATATGCTCCTAGGTAGGTGGGTGTGAGTTCATAAGAAAGGTACTTTAGTAATCCATGAGGAGCAAGCTAGTAAGCAGCATTCCTCCATAGTCTCCAGTTCAGTTCTGGCCTCCAGCTTCCTGTCTTTTTAGCTCCTACCCTGCTTTCCATTGATGAACTATATGTAACATGTCACTGTAAGCCAAAAATAAGCTGCATTGTCCCAAAAGATGACTTTGGTCATGGTGTTTATCACAGGGTCAGGGAAGACTCTACAGTAGAATTTGGCTACCAGGTTCATGAGGTAATGCTGACAGAGATGACTGTATTTTTAATGAGGACTGGGAGAATGCCTGGAACATTGATCTGGAAAAGGCACTGAGTGCTCAGAGGTCAATGAGCTGTTACTGGAGATCTGAGGATAGGAATGTAGAGAACAAAGAAAAGATAGAAGTCTGGCTTATAGAGTTTCAAGATGATGATTGTTACATCAAAGACTCTACTGAGGCAGTTTCTGTGATATTTTATATTATGACTCTGCTTTCTTGTCAGCTTGGATTTAAGAATGATTTGGGATTAACAAGAAAACAGTATCATTTAATATAAATATCAAGGGATTTCAGTCAGCACACAGACAGGTGGCCTAGAGGGTGCCAAGGCTGCATCTCAAGTTGGCTGCAGAGTATCATGGTTTATGAGCTTTTTTCCAGGCAGAATTGGCCTTGGCGTCATGAGAGCTGCTGGATTGCAGGGGTCTTGGAAAGAAACTGAGCATAACATCACAAAAGGCCAGGGGAGACCATTACTGAAGGTGCAGGTTTAGTTGAATTGGAAAAATCAAAATAGAGGAGGTTTTGGAGAAGCTGAGACTTGGCTCAATATGGTAGTTTGGGAGTCCCTGACAATATCCCAAGGAGCATGTGTGGAGCCTCTAGCATATTAGAGAGACCAGTACCATGGAAAGATTTCCAAGGACTGAAGCAACTGTGAAGTGCAGTGAGTCTGAGACTATCAGACAAGTTATGTGTTCTGTGCATGGCAGGGCCAAAAGGGTGGGTCATGCAAGAGATGTGGGAAACTGAAACATTGTGAGTGAATTCCAAATATGGGATATGGGGCTAGAGGTCATGATTTTCACTGCAGAATTTTAGTTTTGCTTTGATCTGAGTGAGTCTATTGTGGAATATTTAACTATGTAAACATATGTTGTTACATTTGTTTATCCTGCAGAATATTACTTTAACTGTTGTTTCTGCTACCTTTGTTAATGATGTGAGAATGTGTTACATTTGTTTATGCTGTTTGCTTAATTATGAAAAGATGTGCTGTTGTTTCACCTTGCCTGCCTAAGGCATCTGATTGGTCCATTAAAGAGCTGAATGGCCAATAGTTAGGCAGAAGAGGGATAGGTGGGGCTGGTGGGCAGAGAGAATAAGTAAGAGGAGAAATCTAGGTGGAAGTAGAGAAGAAGAAAGGAGAGATAGAGGGAGAAAGAAACAGCTACGTAGCCACCAGTCAGCTTGATGGAGTGGGACATACAGAAATGGTAGAAAGCCCCAAGGCAAAATGTAGATGAAGAGAAACAGGTTGGCAAAGAGGCAGGTAGAGGGAAGTTGTTACTAAATTGCACGTTTTGCAACTCTGTGGGTTTGGTGTCCCAGGTTTCAACACCAAAATGTTAGTAAATTGATGGCTGAAATTGCAAGGAGACAGTTCAGCCCTGGAGGGTGAAGTATCCCAGACACCTTGAGCTGCTCAGAACAACAGCTCTGCCCTGAAGGTGTCCCGGATACCTGGAGCTGTGTAGCACAGCTGTGATGGCTGAAACTGCAAGGAGACAGTTCAGCCCTGGAGGGCGGTTTTTCTGACTTCTTGGGAGAGTCAAGCCTGGAACTGTTTCAGCAGGGAAGGGTATCCTGACTCTTTGGGAAAGTCAAGGTATACCTGGTGTGATGGGGGATGGTCTCCTTGTAGGATATAGCAATCCTGCTCCTCTCTTGGAGAGCCTCTACAGCTGAGCTTTGCTCAGCCTCCACTTAAGGGGGCTTCCTAGCAGAGCTCTGCTTCTGCAGCCTAAGATGTTGCTTCTTTTGCTTCACTCTGCAAAAGGGGAAACCCCTGCAGAAATGGAGCAAGCAATCTCTGGCTCAGGAGAAAAGTGTTACTTGCAGTTCTCTCTGTCTACTGAGGGATGTCTCAGCAAAGATCTTCTGTTCAGCTGCTCCTTGCCCTGCTCTTTCAGCTCTCTCTCTCTCTCTCTCTCTCTCTCTCTCTCTCTCTCTCTCTCTCTCTCTTGTTTTGTTCCCTGGGGGACGTCTCAGCAAGGATCTTCTCTATGCCAGTGAATGAAGATCTTCACACCCAAAAAACTCTTTTGAGGAAGAGGTTTATTTGGGAAGGGGGACTCCAGGAGAGTAGCTACCTCTACCAGGGTAGAGAGAACAGCCTTTCTTTCTAACTGACTAGGCAGGGTGGTTTTCACAGGAAGTCTAGGGGTGGAGTCAACCCCGGGGTCCTGGGTTCTACTATCCTGCTCTGTGATTGGTTGGTTTCACAAGTCAGTTGGCCAGGGGCAGAGATGGCTCTGATCTGACTGAGACAAACTGTGTTTCTTTCTGCCCTGATCTGAGCCATCTTTCCCTAGTTCTGGGCTCCAGGGTCATGGTGGGTTTCTTCAGCCAGCCCCTTTTCCCTACAGAAGTAAAAAAAAAAATTCCTCTATTGTTACTGAAAATTTTCCTCACTACTTTCTACCCCCTTTGTGATATTTATGTCCTCAAGGCTCAGCAAACTAATCAGTTTTGTCAAAAACAATCATCAACCTGAGACCTCCATGCCCTACAACACAGGTTGGCTGGTAATGATTGTTTGCCAGGTTGGATAAATCATTAGAAATACCAGAAAAGTGGGTTAATAGGTGACTCTGCCAAACCACAAACAATGCAGGACTCCTCAGTGTCAATTTAGGACAGTTCCTCGACCCAAGTCTCCAGCCTCTTGGAATTTATGGAAAGTATTTTGTTTTTGTCTCCTTTGCTTTCTTTTTCTTCCTGTGTCACTTGGAACACCAGCTGAAAATGGACTGGAATCTTCCTGACTTAACACTACATCTGTTACACAATAACAGTTGTCTATGGTGAATATGAATGCTGCATTTTTGTAGAAATTCAATGGATAAAGACACAAGGAAAGAAGAGGACTCTCATTGAGATGAACTCAATTTCACAAAAAAAGTATTCTACAGTGCACGTACCAAATCCTGAAATTCCCGAAACACTTGAGATTGTGTCAGTCAACAATTTGTGAAGAATGGGATTGGCAATTGATGGCTTTGAAGGGAAAGCTAGTCGTTTTTCTTCAGGAATATGACCAACAGTAGGTTTCCCATGCCCTGTGGATGGCCACACACATTTGGACAGTGGTAACTGAACTCAGTGTGCAATAAAAAACAAAAACAAAAACAAAACACACACAGAAGTAAGAGAACACATGGCTGTGCTGGGCATGTAAGGGCTAGAAACAACAAAAACACACCATTTATATACAGAAATTTCCCCCAAACAAACATATTTGAAAGGTCTTGTTTGGATTTTTATTAACAAAACGTTAAAACAGATGTCCATAGGGCTAGGATATGGGTAAGAATGTGAAAACCTTGCCGCGCAAGCCTGCAGACCTCAAACCTGCTCAAGGATGAGGGAAGAGTGAATACTTTCTCACTGTTGGTGGAAGTTTAAACTGCTGCAATTATCAAGCAAATCAGTGTGAGCTTGCCTCAAAAGTAAAATACAGAATTACTATTTTACCAAACTATACATCTCTCCACATATGATGTAAAGAGTCCAAACATCTACCACAGATACATGCACACACATGATCAATGTTGCTCCAGTTCCAATAAGTAAAAAACAATCAGCCTAAAAGGATAACCAGACTAAAACCCACAGCTCCAGAGAAGCTAACTAACAAGGAGAGCTTGTCCCCCAAGAGGGACACATGGATTGGCCTGGGAAGGGGAAATGGATGAGATCTCCATGAGCCAACTGGGAGTGAGCAGGGCAATAGAAGTTAGGGGAAGGGGGATGAGAACATAAGGGAGTGGGATGGTCGAGCTGGAACAGGGATGGAATGGAAGAGCAATGAAAGAGATACCGTGATAGAGGGAGACACCATGGGGATAGGGAGAAACCAGGTGCTAGGGAAGTTCCCAGAAATCCACAAGGATGACCCTACCTTAGACTACTAGCTATAGCAGAGAGTGTGCCTGAACTAGTCTACCCCAGTAATCAGATTAGTGAATACCCTAACTGTCATTATAGAGCCTTCATCCAGTAACTGATGAAAGCAGATGCAGAGAACCACAGCCGAGCACCTGGCTGAGCTCTAGAAGTCCAGTCAAAGAGAGGGAAGAGGTAGTCTATGAGCAAGGGGCATCAAGATCATGATGGGGAAATCTACAGAAACAACCAAATCAAACTAGTGGGAACTCATGAACTTTGGACCAATAGCTGTGGAGCCTCCATGGGACTGGATTAGGCCCTCTGCACAGGTGAATCAGTTGTATAATTTGATGTGATTAAAGGGCCCCTTGGCAGTGGGATCAGGATCCATCCCTAGGACATGAGCGGGCTTTTTGGAGCCCACTACCTATGGTGGGACACCTTACACAGCCTTGGTCCAGGGGGAAGAGCTTGGACCTGCCTCAACTGAGTGTATCAGGCTCTGCTGACTCCCCATTAGAGGCCTTGCCTTGGAGGATGTGGGAATGCGAGGTGTAGATGTAACCAACCATCTTATTAAATAAGAAACACAGAACCAATGCAAAAAAGAAAGGCAAGAGATCAGAGCTAAGAGCCTTACCCATCTGCTGCAGCTAGCCACTTCAGCCAAGAGAGACCTACTTCCTGAGTGTTTGTCTTTATATAGACTTTCTGTTCTGCCTTCTCATTGGTTGTAAACCCAACCACATGACTGCCTTGTCACTGCCTGTTTGTACAGACCTCCAGATCTTCCATGGTTGGTATAATTTATGACAATACATCCATTGCATCTTATTAGAGTCCACAAGTTGGTTCTTTCTGTAGCCCAGGCTGGCCTCTTTTTTTGTTTTTTGTTTTTTGATTCCCAAAATGCATCACTTTATTTTTCCACATGAGGTGGCCACACATTATAAACTCTGAGCGCATGACAATCACATGATCTCTTCAGTGAGCTCCCAGGTAGATCCTGGCTCTCCTGGAGCTTGGAGTCCTGAGGTTTCAAATGTTAAAGCTTTCACCACAGCCACAAGTCCCTTTGATGTTGGGGTTATTGAAAACAAACTCACTGGACAGTTTGTCTTCCACATAGTCCATTTCTGTTCCTAAAAGTGTTAACTGTGCTTTCTTTTTGATGAACACTCTGACTCCATCTTGAATAACTTCTTCATCAGAATCTCCTTTTGTCTTTGTATACTCTAGGGTGTAAGAGAGGCCACTACAGCCCCTAGTTTGCACACCAACTTTCAGACCCACCCCTTTAGAAAATGATCTGGAAGGTCTTTAGGCTGAATTATTAGGGTAAAGAACAGAAGTGTAACCAAGTATGTTCTGTATGCTGCCATATTCTCTGGCTTGTCTTTAAGAAGCTGTTTTATCTTGTTCACAGCTGAGGTGGTCAGTGTCAGCACCACCCATGTGGCCTGCAGCTTCCTCTTGCTCACGGCCCGCACTCGCCCGCAGCCTCAGGCTGAAGTGCGATAGCTCAGCCTCTCTCCATGGACACGGCTGGTGCTTTGATGCCAAGCTCGGGCGCAGGTGCCAGGAACCCGCCATAGTAGCTCAAACACGCAGGCTGCTGCTAACTTGAGAGAAACAACTAGGAACTGTTTTTAGCTCTGTTTTAGAATCTTTTTACTCAGGTTTTAGTGGAAACTCTTGCCCCACGTTGGGTGCCATTTGTTGCTAGAGTTTTCCTGCCTGTCTCACAGTCAGGACAAAAGTGCTGTGGGATGAAATGTATGTCAAATTACTCTGATTGGTCAATAAATAAAACACTGATTGGCCAGTGGCTAGGCAGGAAGTATAGGTGGGACTAACAGAGAGGAGAAAAGAAAGAACAGGAAGGCGGAAGGAGACACTGCCAGCCACTGCCATGACAAGCCGCATGTGAAGATGCCGGTAAGCCATGAGCCACGTGGCAAGGTATAGATTTATAGAAATGGATTAATTTAAGCTATAAGAAGAGTTAGCAAGAAGCCTGCCACAGCCATACAGTTTGTAAGCAATATAAGTCTCTGTGTTTACTTGGTTGGGTCTGAGCGGCTGTGGTACTGGTGGGTGACAGATTTGTCCTGACTGTGGGCAAGGCAGGAAAGCTCTAGCAATTGGGGGGGGGGAGGCTGGGAGTGGAAAGAGGAAGGGGAGGGGATCTGTAGTTCAGATGTAAAATGAATAGAACATTTCTTAATAAAAAAGAAAAAATATTTTCATTGGCAAAAAAAATCAGCCTAGATGTGCATCAACTGATGTTTACTTAATGAAATGTGGCATATAAACACATTGGAATTCAATTCTGCAATGAAGAAATCTGAAATGAAATTTGGAAGTGTATTAACTGGAAATATAATTATATCGAAAGAGCTAACCAAAGTGCTTAAAGTCAAAGGCTGTCTGTTCTCTCTTCTATATGAATTCTATTTTTAACCTCTTACCCATCCTCTTACATCTGTTTCAAAACTGGACTGAGTGTCTATAGAGAGCATGGAGAAGAAACTTCCATGATCTGTGTGTAGGTGGGGGTGATACAGCTATAGTAGTAGGCATGTGATATGCAAGTAGAGTGGGGGATATATGAGGACCAAAAAGGGGAAAGGGAAGAGAAGAGTTTTGAGTATCAAGGTTCAGGATCATCCTCAGGTAGGCAGTGATTTTTGGGTCACACTGTTGGTACACAGTGTCTCTGTCTAAAAAAAAGTCAGACATAGAGGTGCAAGCTCTTACTCAGAATGAGTGATGCAGAGGAGGGTGATCTAAGAGTCCAAGGCTAGCCTGGTCAACACAGAAATTTCCAGAGCGATACAGACAACCCAAAACAAAACAAACAAATAATAATAAATTATGTTTTAAATATGAATTAAAAATAAATAAACGTCAATGTAACTACAAACACAAGAGTAATAAATGTGTCATGAATGTACTACACACTCACGTCAACTTTCAGTTAAAAAACATTATCTCCAGCAGGTAAGAAGCACATTTGTCTTTCTCCCATATGAACTTTCTACAGCTTTCCCAACAGTTAGAAATTGCACCACCTACAAAACCAACTATCTGAAGGCAATAGGAAAGATATCAAGGACTGCAATCCTGGAAATTACGTTACAGAATTCACACTCCCAATTCCTTCTGTTTCAAGCAGCCTACAGCAAAACAAGGAGTAGCAACAAATACAATTCCAGTTTCATGAAGCTCTGCACATGACTGCCTGGTCCATTTCATATTTAGCAATGTTGGGAATACTTTTTAAAATTCCAATTTAACCTTAAAAATAATCACTGTAAACAAACAAAATGTGAGGCAAAATGAAATTTCTCTTTCTTCAGATCAGTAATTTTGACCACTGTAGAAGGAAGAACAAGAAAAAAGTGTTGCACATCATCATTTTTTTAAAAAAAGGAAGGCCAGGTGGTGGTGGTGCACACCTTTAATCCCAGCACTCGGGATGGAGAGGCAGGCGGATCTCTGTGAGTTTGAGGCCAGCCTGGTCTACAGAGTGAGTTCCAGGACAGGTACCAAAACTACACAGAGAAACCCTATCTCAAAAAAAACCAAAAAAACAAAAAACAAAAAACAAAAACAACAAAAAAACAAAAAACAAAAAAAAAAGAAAAGAAAAGAAAAGAAAAATGCAAAAATCAAACTAGGTGTTAGAGTTCAGGACACAGTCTGGACTCAGCATCACCAACCTGCCATCTCTTTAATGTCTATGTAGGCATGGGATGGGTTCATTGAAAGGACTCACCCAAGAGTGCTGGGGATTTTGAGGAAGCAGCTTCATCAGCACAGAACAGGATGCAACTCTGGGCTTGAGGCTGCCTGTGGGTTGTACACTTCAAGTGCACATGCACACAGGAATGGCTGTCAGACTCCAAAGTCCAACACCACGGGAAACTCCAAGTGCTGGTGCCACACAGCTCCAAAGTTGCTGGTGTCCCAAACTCCCAACAAAGATTCCAAGAGCACAAGACTCACTCACCATTTCATACTTCTGAAGTGTCTATACTTTCATGTAATAGTGTACTCTTTCATACACAGTGTATTTAACACTTCAAGTTGATCTTCCTATCTCATATACAATTATTTTGCCTATTATTAGTTAGAATTATCTAGTATACCACTAATATTTGCTACAATTTGAGCAATAATTTACACTAAAATACAGAGGAAACTGAAATGTATCCACTTTTTTTTTTTTTAAAAAAAAACCATTTGATACTTTCAGTAAATAACAGGATGTAATATCAACATCCAATAAACAATAACATTTCTCAAATCAACACCAGGGTCAAATAGAAAATCACTAACAAAATCCCATTCAGAGTAACATGAAAAGAATTACTTAGAAATGAGCCCAAGCAAGAGGGTAAAAATGGTAATAATGACAACCTACAATGGTAAAGAAATTAAAAATTCATGTCCATGAATTGCCAGTAATAATACTGTACAAATGAGCATTGTACTTGATAGAGTGCCTGGGTTGCAACACAGCATTCCTGAGAATATGGTCATCCCTGCTCAACCATTATGGGTCATCCCTGAGAGGAATGTCTGCCGAGACAGCCTGTCTACCTTGGGCAATAATTTCAAGGAGAGACTGCACAAAAACCAAGTGGCTTATGAAACTGCATCAAGTTTGTCATTCTGAAGCCCCTTCCAGGTCACCCAGAGAGTGATGGATGCTCACTGGCACGTGCATACCACTGGTGTGGTCTCCTGTCAAGCAGGGGCCCTCTGTCTGTATTCAGGCTGGGACAACGCTACTAGAGTAGAGGTGGATTGGAGGCAGGATGTGCAGGGACTGAGACAGTGGGGGAGTTCTGTGGGTGGATGGCTTCCCTGGAGTTCTGGCAGCAAGTGTGTCCCCTAGTTGAGCAGAGGTCTCCACCTGAGTTTAGGGTTGGGACATGTTGATGAGGAGGGGAGCAAGGCTAGGGTGTAGTGTGATTAGGTACAATGGAGAGGTTCAGTGGATTGACAGCCTACTCATAGTTCTGGTGGCTGGCACAGCCTCAGGTCAAGCAGGGTGCCTTCATGGGAGTTGGGGGCTGGGAACAATAAATTTAGTCTTAAGTTTATTAAAAAAAAAATCTTTCACTGTCAAGCTTTCACCAAGTGTTATACAACAGCCAAATTATATTTCAATTAAAAAACTTTAGATAATGGATAGGTTGAAGCATAAGATGAGAAAAAACCTCAAATGTGCGTACCTCTCTCTAAACTCTTGTGTTTGCATAGCATGCCCTTCTTCCTGTTCCTCTGTCTAGACAGACCTGGGGACTCTTTCTATCCCAGCTGTCTTAGGATTTCTACTGCTCTGAAGAGACACCATCAAGAAACAAAGGTCAAGATGGAATATGGTTGCTGGTCTGCAGTCACATTAGCTAACTCCTTTTCTGCATCTTTCTTCCTTACATTCCAGTCCAGGCCTGAGGGCAGTAGGGGTTGGGCCATGACCCTATACTCATACCCACAGGACAAAACACAAGACTCAGGAGGAGATAGAGGGGCATGGAGTGGAAGGGCCTGGGGCCCAATAAAATCTTAATTTCAATGCATCCATAGGTCAGAGATAGTCTTTTGGGCAGCAGTGTCTGTGGCTATTGCTTTCTTGACCTGGATGTGGTGGATCCATGTGGTAATGACAGGCACATTCACATTCACAGGAATGGAGCAAATGTCCATGCAGTGTCCTTACCATGTTGGTTCTAGCACCCATTTGACTACCCAGTTGACCTAGATGGTATCATTGGACTGAAGCAAGGGGAAATATGTGTTGGGCACAGAGATTGGCTAAGTTTCTTGTGTAGTCTAATGAACAGAATTTATGGAGAACTGGAAGGCCTGTAGTGACTTGAGAAAGGAAGGGTGACACAGATTTGCTCACTGCTGGTCTCTGAGCCTGGGAAGCATGAAAGAGGTCTTACTGGGTATTGCTGTGAAAGCTCTGACCAGACTCTTGTTTGGAGGAATGTGGATGTTGGGACATTGGATTAGAAAAGCAGTTGAACATTTTAAGTGGAGATTAATGGGCCACCCTAGTAGAGATGTTGAAGACAGTGGTGTCCCTGCAAGGAAGTCCAGAGAGACCATTGCATGAAGATGTGAAACAAGCCTGGATTGTGTTAGAGACCCCAAGATGCTGGAGATGCCAGAGTCATGGGTACCTGCCAGGGAAACCTGTGAACAATGTGTGGAATCAGCCCAAGAGAGAGAAGTGTTTTGCAGTCAACAAGACCGAATAGAGTTGAAGATCTGAAAGGCTCTTTGACATTAGACCTTGTGCTGCAGAATCTGTAGTTTGCCCAGCAGCTCGTAGGTCTTGTTTTGGTCCAGTAGTTACTCACTGTGCTTCCACCCCTCTCTTTGGCAGTGGTGATGTACATCCTGTGCCAGTGTATGCTGATAGTATGTAATCTGTTCTTTTGATTTTGGTTCACAGGGGGTACAGTTAAGAGTTTGTTATGCATCAGAAGAAACTTTGCACCTTGCACTTTTAAACAGCGTTGAGATCATGATAGACTATGGATACATTTCAAGTTGAATTTAGGCATTTTTTTTTTTATTTTGGTATGACTACAATCTAGGGAATCCAGGGACAGGAACATGGTGGTTTGATTAGAGTGGCCCACATAGGCCAATTCGAATGCTTAGTCACAAGGGAGGGTTATTGTTTTGGATGGTTCAGAAGCCTTGGTGGTGAAGGTGTGGTCTTGTTGGAAGGCATGTACCACTGGGAGTAGGCGTTAAGGTTTCAAAAGGGGAAACCAGGCCCAGAGACTTCCTCTTTTCCTGCTGCCTATAGATCCAGATGAAGAACTCTCAGCTAGCATGTCTGCCAACATGACACACCCTCCTCACCATAATGACAGTGGACTAAACCTCTGAAATTATAAACAAGCCCAATTAAATGTTTTCCTTTATAAAAGTTGCCATGGACATGGTGTCTTTTATCACTAATAGAATATCGACTAAAACAGATACCAATACTCAGTTTTTCAAAGAGATAAAAATAATAGGACACTTAGCTGTATTGACTTTGAGGCAGACTAAGATATTCCCTGGAAGAAGAAATGCCATTAACAAGAGACTGTATGAGCTTGCCTCCTGTAAAAGGTTAGCTTCTGAGTGCTGTATGAGACACACAGGTTACATCCAAATGCCCTGTGTTTCAATCCTGTCACCAGACTGAAGGGAGCGTTTCCCAATTGTTACTTTCATTGGTTCAATGTAATTCCCCCAAACTGTACATCCACCAATTTGCTTTGCTGTCATTTGTATGGTATGAATTAGTGCATGCTGGGAAAGTGCACCGAATGGCACTCACCCTGACACATTAGACCCTTATTTGTAACAGAGATTCCTAACGCCCACTGACTTAAACAGCCTGTTGTTGTTATTCAAATAAATGTTTATACCACAGGAGAGGATAAAAATGTTCATACTGCTATTGAAAAACATATTTTTGCCATGTGTGGCTTGTCCTTTTGATTGTATACAGACTGGACTCATGAGAACTTTACTCTTGTGACAGTCCTTGAACCTCAGAGTATACATTGTCTGGTGCTCTGAATGAAGTTGACGATCAATTAAACTTTAGACCACTTCAAATATCAGCTCCACTTTCCCAGATCCCATTGTCTGTAGAGAGGTGATGGAGTTCCACCCCTGACCACATCCCCAGCCTCTCACTGGAAGATTCTAGACAGAGGCTCTATACCTAAAGCACGCCCCAAGCCCCTCATTGGGGTTTATTAGGCAGATCCTTCACCACTGAGCCAAGCTCCATTCCTTGGTTTCTTTAAATCTTGCATTGAACTCTTATTTGTTGCTATAACTGAGATTTGGGTCTGTTGTGCCCAGATCGTGACCCCCAGAGAGACCACCAAAGACGAGCATGTCGGAATGCAAAAGCAAGGTTTCATTCTGGATATCCAAAAGCAATACAAGCCTAGGCAGGGACTTTGTCCAATACATCCAGCGCAGTGGAGGCTGGAGGAAGTGTCCACCTGTCTGCAAGTTCAGTTTTTAAAGGGAAAAGTCACAAGGTTACATCATTTAGGGGTGCTAGTATGGATACAATTCTGATTGACTCGCTTCTAGGGACTTCTAGAAATTACTTCTAAGGGAGTGGTTGCCTGCCGCCATTTCTCATTGGCTGCCCTCAGGTGGGGGCATTTCTGTGGTCAGTTACCCTGGAAACCAGGGAGAGGACATTCCATAGTCTGGCAGGCATTACCTTGTGACTATCTTGTGACTCTGTACTTTTACACTTCCTGGTTTCTGGAATCTGAACTGACTGGTTTCAGTAACTAATGGCCTATTCCCAAAAGGAGAAATCTTAGGCCTTAATTTTAGGGTGAAAGCATTTTGGTCTTATTTCTAAGATGGCTCATTTTGGTATCACAGGTCCAGAATATGAGATTACCTTCTGAGTTCCTCTGCCCCGTCCCTGCCCTTATCCAGTGTTCCATACTGTGAAGTTTCACCCTCACAGTAAGCTCTGGGTGGATGGTTGTGATGTGGGTGGCATAACAGAAGTTGAAACCTTTCAGGTGTTGAGGAGTTATGGAAATCAGAGGGCCACAGTGTAAGGAGTGGTGGAGTGATGTGGTTGGCTGGACACCATTGCTAAGGTCCCAGGCTGGCCTCCCAGTATATGATGAGCTCCATTCATCACCCTGCACACTGGAGAAGTATCGAGGACTATGGGGGTCCAGCCCCTTGATAGTCCCTTCCCAGGGTCCGGGAAGAATCTACAACCAGCTGATAATTAATCTTTGATGAAATGAAATGAATTTATGTACACGAAACTCCTTAGTCCATATACTTTATTATTCTGTGGCAGTTATAAGCTTATATTCTGCTCTCATATTTAGGTCATCTTTAGCCTGATTTCTCTCTACACTTGTCTGCGATCCCCTCTAAGTTCTATCTTAATTCCTTCATCTAGTTCCTTCTAGGTTCTCATCTATCTAGTTCTTTCCCCTATCAGCTCCTCTCCCGTCTCCTTCTCTCTCATCTGGCTCTTCCTCATCTTGTTCTTCCCCATCTGGCTCTTCCTCATCTTCCATCTCGTTCCTCTAGTCCTCTCTTTTAGCTCTTCAATCTAGTTCTTCCCATCTCAGCTCGCTCCTCTCAAGTTCTTACCCATCTAGTTCTTCCATTCTCTTTTCTCTTCTCTCCCTGTGCCCTGGAAGTCTCGGTATATAAAGGGAGGGTCCGAGCTAAATTGTGTAAAGCTATTACTTAATGTCCACCTCTCCTAGGCGTTGTCTCCTTGTGGAATTTACCATAAGTCAGGAGACTTGCATGTGGGCTGTTATCATTGTTAGTCCACCTAGGACTAACAATGGCGCCCACCTGGTGGTGTTTCTGTAGTCCTTGAAAGTGGCCAAGGAGATAATCTGATCCAGAGAAAGCCTTTCCTGAGGCTGTTCTCCAAATATCTGGAATGTGTATGTCCAGAGAGTGATCAGTCTACACTGTTAGCCCTTCTTAGGGAAAAGTCAATTGGGAAAACTATGAAGGCACACATGATTTTCATAACAGAAGACAGCTGATATATAACAAGCCAAGTAACACCAAAAACTCCTTGGAATTTGGCTTCCTCTGGAGGAATTCCTGATCCCTCCAGGTAGTGACTTTGCCATAACCAGCTGAGTTCTTATGATATATTCCTGTGGCCCGCAGCAGAGAAGGTGGTCTGGGGTTTCGGCTCATAGAGGTTATGAATGGAAAACGAACAGCTTAGCTGTGTCCTCCATTGCCCTGTGCCTGCAGCAGGTGCATCTGCACAATCTGGCTGAGAATGCACTGCATGTCCTCATCCATCTTTCTCTGTCATGAGGTGGAAGTTGACATATACACAGACACTCCTTTATGCAACTGTTGGGTGATCCCCTGTCTCCAAGTCCACCCAAGAGTCAGTGCTCCATCAGTTAGGTCTGTGCACAGAGATGTCCCAGAAACCGCATGCCTGGCCTTCGATGGAAGGGGAATCTGAGGCCTAGGTAGTGTCAGAGGAATACTCAATGAGAATGGGCACCACAAGATGGAACCAGGAGACACAGGACTTAGCTGAATGGCAGACATGAGGAAATGGCTGCTATATAAAGCCACTACAGTGCCATGCTCCCAGGCCTCTCCCTGTGGGTACAGGGGAGAGGGAGGCAAAGAGATCAGTGGATCAAGGTCATCCTTGGCTACACAATTAGTTTGAGGTCAGCTTGGGCCACAAAAGACTCTTCCTGAAAAAAAAAAGATGGGGAGGGGAGTGGAGGAAAGGAAGAGGAGGGAAGGAGTTGAATGGAAAGGTGAGTGGATGGGAGGGGAGGAGGGAAATCTGAAGTGGACAGGAGTTGCATCTATAGCAAGACACCTGAGTCAAAACCCCATGATCCGTGCCCACTGATGCCGGAGTCAGGAAATTGACCATGACCCACCGCATCTAGCCTGGATCCTACCAACTATCACTGTCTGTACCCTGTCTTCTCTGTGTGTGGCTCCCATCGCCCACACTCTCACGCACAGAACCGGGTAATCTCCATCCTTAGCAGTGACACTGTCACATGGCCACTCAGCACATCCTTCTTCCCAGAGTGTCCAGGGCAGTCTGCTGTGCCTTCGGGGCCTCTGTTGGCATAAAGACTTCTCTGGACAGTCCTGTAATCTACGGGGGCCTGGGCTCTATGAGCAGCCACGCAGTCAGACAGGGACAAGGGAACTCTTCAGCTGGCAGCTTGGTAGAGGGTCCAAGGTCAGGACAGGAGCTGAGCCAATTCAGAACTTGTAATTGTATACCCCAAGGGCTGAAAATGTTCCTCATGTTTTTAAATGTTTGAGAAGGAAAAAAAATCCAAGGAAAGATTTATTTTCTGACCCTTGAATGGATTCCAAATCGCATTTGATGTTTATCTATAAAGTTAGATTGGCACACAGCCCTGTCTGCTCACAGCTAACAGAAACCAGACACTCTGTGGTCTACAGGTCAGCAAATACTTTGTCTTTTTGACTCTTCATAGAAAAGCACCCAGCCTCCCCTGCTCTTAGAGTCTCTGTTGGCCCATTTGGGGGAATACTAGAGTCTGGAACAGCCTCACCATGCCAAATAACACATAAACCCCAATTGGATTTCTGTCGCCTTTTATGGGATGTGCAAGGTTGACCTGTGACCTCCACACATGCACATGCACACAAAGACCACACAGAAAAAAGATACAATTGGGGGCCAGTGAGTTGGCTCAGGGGGTATACTTAATTCCTGACCAGCCCGTATCTCCACTGAGTTCAATCCCTGGGACTCACATTGTTGAAGGAGAACACAGGAAATTTGGGCTGGAATCCCAGCTTATGATCCATTTAGTGGCGTGACCTTGTATGAGTGGATTTACCTCTTTATGCCTGTTACTTCAAATGCGGATAATTAGAGCAGTAAGCACACCATACCAGTTACCATGGTTACAATGACCAGTTGGAGCATCGATTCCCAGATTGGCTCTAGCTGAGATTCTTCTCTATGTCTGACTTTCCATGTGATAAACGGGCTGGTTTCACCAGACAGTGGCGGCTAGAAGGTCCTTCCGTTCTGTGTAACCTTGGCTGAGTGGGCCCCAACAGTGAGCAGAGGGAACCCACCTTCTTGTCCTTCTCCTTGGCCTTGTCCAGGGCCTCCTGGGCACGGCTCTGGGCCTGGCGTGCCCTCTCGGCCTCTGTACGAAGCCCCCGGAGCTGCTGCTCGGCCCTGGCCAGCTGGGCCTCGGCCGCGTGCCTCTCGCTCTTCATAAACAGTGCCTCACGCTGCACCTGTGGCCCAAGCCCACGAGTGACTCTCGGGACATTTAGACCCCAAAGAGGCTTGGATCCTGGGGCTCTCCCCACTCTTCCATGCTGAGCTGATGGCTTTCCACCTCCAGGAAGGTTCTGAATTCCCACCCGACCCTAGGAACGTCCTGGCCCTGCCATGCACCTCTGCTTCCTAGCTGTGTGTACCCGGACAGGCAGTTAAGCCTCTCTGTGTCCTAGCTTCCACACTCGCTGGTGCAAACCTGAGGTCCAGGTACTCAGGGGGCTGGGGCAGGAGCATCAGGAGTTTGGGAGCTATAGAATGAGTTCAAGGCATGCCCAGACAGCTGAGAGAGACTGTCACAAAACACATACACAATTCCTGGTAATAATTTTTTTTTTGGTTTGTTTGCCCTTTGCTTGTTTATTTGCTTTGAGACAGGGTCTCAGTGGCAGCTGTGCATCACCATCTCGGCTATACAGTGACTCAGATGAGTCTCAGTAGGCAGAGTGTTGCCCCAACATGCACTATGCATCTGTATAAACAGGATTTGGTGGTGAAACCTCTTACACCAGTAATTGGGAGTTGGAGGCAGGGAGAGTCAAGAGTTCAAGGTCAGCTCATACTATATGAACTTCTGTCAGAAAAACAAAACCCAAATAAACAATGAGGAGAAAATAAAAAAGACCAGGGTTCAAGGCTGCCTCAGCAGGTAAAGGTGCTTGCAGCCAAGCCTGACAGCCTTGGTTTGGTCCTCAGGACTCACACGGTGGAAGGAGAGGACTGTGTCTCACAGGCTGCCATCTGACTTTCCCATCATACAATGTGTGTGAATACACATAAGGAAAGATAATAAATTAAATCAAAATAGAAATGTTGAGGGCTGGAGAGGTGGCAAAGAGGTTAGAGCACCAGCTGCTCTTGCAGACCAGGGGTCCGTTCCCAGCACCCATCCGTCACTGCTCTAGAGGACTATGAAACCTGGGAGGATGGAGCCAATAAATGAGGTGGACCACAGTCTCATGTAATAGCCAATGGTAATCAGAGGTTTAGACATGTACTCTGTGGGTCACAAAACGTCACATGAGTAAAGAACTCATGAGTTCATGCAGCATACAATCCCAAGGATACACCACACACAGAAAACATGTTTTTCCATAAAGGCATTGTAGATGTAACCAACCGTCTTATTAAATAAGAAACACAGAACCAATGCAAAGAAGAAAGCCAAGAGGTCAGAGCTAAGAGCTAAAACCTTACCCTTCCTCCTGCAGTGGTCCTACCTCTCCGAAAGAGAGCTACTTCCTGTGTTAAAGTCTTTATAAAGACTTTCGGTTCTGTCTTCTCATTGGTTGTAAACCTAACCATATGACCGCCTCGTCACTGCCTGTCTGTACAGACCTCCAGGTCTTCTATAGTTGGTATTGAGATTAAAGGCGTGTGTCTCCAAAGCTGGCTGTATCCCTGAACACACAGAGATCTACCTAGCTCTGCCTACCAAGTGCTGGGATTAAAGACGTGCACCACCGCTGCCCTGTTTTCTTATGGCTTGCTAATAGCTCTGACCCCCGGGCAACTTTATTTATTAACATACAAATAACATTTTAGTACAAAATAAAATATCACCATATTTACCCTTTTCTATTTTAATAAAAAGAAACAAGGAAAAAGCTTATAACTAACATAAGAAAAACTATATACAAAAGTACAATAACTATAAACAATATATACAAGTAATAAATACCTAAACAATGTCTAGTCCATTTGTATTTGACAAATTCAGAGAAAATAATTCCATTATCTATCCTATTTTGGTAAATCCAAAATGTGTCTAATTCACTTTCTATCCTAATTAATCTTCAGCTATAACTAACTAATCTTCAACTCCCTCAGAGACCCAAGAAGGAAATAATATTAGCTAACAAAAATAATAACATGAAGTACATGCAAGCAATTTCCAAAAAATTGTGAGTTGATAGAAATAGCCAGCTGCCTGGACAGTCACCTGAGGTTTCTCCACAGTGTTGAGGCATCATCTTCAGCCTATGGGCTTAGCGTATCTGACAGACTCATTTGTGAAGTAGGATGTACACAAGGTCAACAGTTCAACCTCACATTGGGTGAGAGCAGTCCATGTACCAGAAACACCTGAATTCCACTAGTGTCCTGTCATGATTCAGGATTTTAAATTCTGGAAATTGTTGATGTTTTTTGAATTCAGCTGTCCATTCTTCTTGGCTGTGTATATATGGCTTCATCTCAGCATCCCGCTCTTCTCCACATCCCTCTATTAAATGCCAGTCTACTATTGAGAGGTGTGAGCTTAGTTACTCTTCAAGAATAACTGTTTCAGCTGCTGTTCCATTGCACATCAGAAGCCATCGGCCCACTGCCTGTTCAGCTGCCTTAGAAGAAAAGGGCATTATACCTTTTCCGGATTCCGAAGGCCACTTCAGGAATGGTGCCATATTGTCCTGGCCTCAGAAGATGCCTTTTGATAAAGCCATAACCACACTTGTTTTGGCAAGAATCAGTAGTCCTCTGTTTCGTGTCCTGTCTGTCCTGTTTGTCAGCAATTGATTCGAGGATACTTTGTTGTCCAGTGGCTAACTTTTGCCACAATGAAAGTTAACTCCAATTGCAGTTTTTTCAATGTCCATATTTTCTCTGAAGTAGATTGGTACTGCCAGGAGCCGGCATGTCTCATAGTCATAACAAAAAAGAAAACTTTTCTAAGTTATTAAAACATTTTAAATGCCATATTCTGTAAATCTCTGAAGGGTTTGAAGATGACCTGTCTATCTAAAATATATCTGCTCAATCTTGAAAACATACCTAATATGACCTCAAGTTCTTTTATAATGTCTAACTACTAACTTTCAGTTCTTTATATCCTAATAGTTTGTAATAATAACATTCAAGGATCAGAAAGTTGCTTTACATTGTTAAATGAACGGTAAAAGTACAATTAGAAATATACATATAGCATTTTCTAACAATATCAATTTCAATATATATAATTTGTATACAATATAAAACAATCCAATCTAATGTAAAGTATTTAAAACTAGTAATTGTCTTTTTCTTTTCTTTTCTTTCTTTTTTTTAAAAACAAGAACTTTAAATCTAATCTCCTTTGCTTAGCCCTTTTCCTAACCCTTGACAACAACTTGTAACCAACCCCCCTAATCAGTGAAAATTATCCCAGACCCAAAAACCATTAAAAAAAAAAAAGACCCACCCACCCCACACCACCTCTTTGGGAATGTGGGCGTTGTATTCTTAAAATTGCTTCCTGCTTGGTATGGGTGAAGGTATCTTTATCCTGAAAAGAAAAAAATTTAGGTTAATGCATTCAAGGCTGCTGTTCCACATAGAATTAGGGTTTGGACATCATATAAACATTGTGTTTTTACTGAAGCATATTGGCCTTCTACAATAAGCTGATCCTGGCAGACTTGTATTCCTTTATCCCTCCATTGTCTTTCTATATTTTTAGTCTCCTCTTTGAACCACATTTTCCACTGGAGATTTTGTCCGGGTTCAAGAACAGCCTGTGCCAGCTCCCACCAGTCCTGTGGTAGAATCCTATTATAAGTTGACATTTGCTTTACATATGGGGAATGCATGCCATTAGATGCTATCACCTCCTTAAATCTTCGTAAGTCTAACATTTCAATTGGAATCCAAGTATTTTGTCCGTTCTCTTCACCAGGTAGCTGATGTATGGCTACCGGATAAATTAAGGGTGACTGTGTGAAAACAGGCTTTTTTTCTGTAACCTTATGATCCAATTTTGAAACAACTTCACTGTTAATTTCTTCTGTCTGAATTTGAATTTCTCTATAATTCAATTTTTACAGGTTTAACAGTTTTTTCTAAGACTGTTATCCTGGCACTTAAATTGACTATCTTTTTAAATAGTAAAATGAGGATAAGAAAAGTAATAGACTGAATAATTCAATCAATATTAATCTTCTCATATAGTTGTTCCATTGTCAGAGTGCCTAAAATTTCAAACAAAGCCCAATTTTCTTCCAATGTACACATAAAGCCCATTTTTTTAATGTAGAAAAAAATTCTGTTTTAAATAGATATCTTACTTGACTTAACAAGTCTGCGTAGAACAGTAGATATCTGAGGGAATTTCAAAACAGCCACTTGATGTTCAAGGTGTGAATCCAGAGAGAGAGAGAGAGAGAGAGAGAGAGAGAGAGAGAGAGAGGGAGAGAGAGGGAGGGAGAGAGAGAGAGAGAGAGAGAGAGAGAGAGAGAGAGAGAGAGAGAGAGAAAGTGTAGCCACAAGTTCTGACTAAAAGCTTAAATCCAGCCACATTTTTCTCGCTTGAGCCATGTCAAGCCTGGGCTCCTGGTTCCTTAAGCCCTGTGCGTTGGCTTTACAGGCAGGGGCCCTGTTTGGCAGGGCAGGCCTGAGTTTTTTGTAGCACCAGCTTTAAGCAAGTAGCTCCAGCTGTGGGTCAGTCAGACCTTGGCCGGAGCTAGGGAGCCAGGCCACCCAGGCCGGAAACCAGACATGCTGCCAAGCCAAGCCAAGTGGTTTTTAATGGATTCTTGTCACGTTGGGTGCCAAATTCTTGGGCATACAATCCCAAGGATACACCACACACAGAAAACATGTTTTTCCCTAAAGGCATGTAAAGGATAGTTTAAACATATAATTGAATAATATCAGCAAACAATAATTGGTATTATGGAATAAATTCACTTCTGCATGCTACACATTAGAGGAGCACAAAAACCCATTCCAAGAACAATTCCATGTTTTTTGAAGAAACTGGATCTTGTCTTGTTTTCTTGGAGTCTTTTCTCAAGCACCCAGAATTCTCTTCACAGGGCTCCATTATTGTACTGTGTTCCACTAGCTCCCCCTTTTTATTTTTTAAACATGAGATATCCACAGTGGCTTTGATTTGAGATGTAGTTAAAGGTAATTGTCATTTGATGCATGACTATCCTATAAACAAATTATAAACATAATGAATAATATTAGAATGGTGAAAGGATTGTGTGTAATACTCTGTAACCAAGAACAGCGATCCAACCTATTTTGAGTACTATTGGTTACATTATCATAGTGATCAGAAAAATCTAGAGAATATCTTGAAAAGGGACCCATATGATTAGTAGTTCTGTTATCTCATAGAACATAAGCTCATATTTGCCTTTAATAGGAATTCAAATGTTATGATGTGCTATGGAAATGGAAAGTGATTCAAATCCCAAGAAAAAATTCAATACAGTCCCTTTATCAGATGGATGAACAAGTATCTTATGGTCCCAAGGTCCAGTCATCAACAAAGAGTCATTAGTATTGAATACAGGGGCCGAATCCAAACAATCCTCAAGGTGAAACAAGGAAGGATGAGTAATGTTAGATCAATATACTCACTCATTGGCACTCACTGCAAATACATGGGCCAAAGCAGCTAACATTGCCAGAGAAAGATTTGCAAGTGACAGAGCTCTGTGTGCATAGACTATCTTCTCCCTTGGTGTATGGGTTCTTTTTTTAATTTAAAATTTTAAATTTATTTTACATACCAACCACAGATCTCCCTCTCATCCCTCCTCCTGCTCCTCCCCAGCCTTCCCCTGACCCATCCCCCATCCTCTCTCTATGGTGGTATTTTATTTGTACTGAAATGTGATTTTAATTGTATGTTAATAAATAAAGTTTCCTGGGTCAGAGCTATTAGAGCCATAGCAACTTGGTAGAAGAGCTAGGTAGATCTCTGTGTGTCCAAGGATACAGCCAGCATTGGAGACATATGCCTTTAAGACCTGGAGGCCAGTACTTACAGGCAGTGACGAGGCAGTCATGTGTTTGGGTTTACAACCAATGAGAAGGCAGAACAGAAAGACTATTTAAAGACAGACACACAGGAAGTAGCTCTTTTCGGGAAGCTAGGAGCACTGCAGGAGGTAAGATTTTAGCTCTGAGCTCTGACCTCTCAGCATTCTCTTTTACATTGGCTCTGTGTTTCTTATTTTAATAAGACGATTGGTTACATCTACATCTGGCGCCCAACGTGACAAGAATCCATTAAAAACTGCTTGGGGCTGGCTCCCTAGTCTGAGCAGCCGGCTCCCTAGCCCAAGCAGCCGGATCCCTAGCCCGAGCAGCCGGCTCCCTAGCCCCGGCCCAGGTCTGCTTAGCCTCAGGCCGGACTAACCATGAGCTGCTTGCTTAAAGCCAGTGCTACAAACAACTCAGGCCTGCCCTGCCAAACAGGGCCCCCTGCCTGTAAAGCCAAGCCTTGACTCGGCTCAAGAGGGAACAAGTGGCTGGATTTAAGCTTTAGCCGGCTATGCCTTCGCTTTCACTTTCACTTTTGCTCTCTCTCTCTCTCTCTCTCTCTCTCTCTCTCTCTCTCTCTCTCTCTCTCTCTCTGGATTCACACCTAGGACACTAGGTGGCTGTTTTGAAATTCGCTCGGATTTCTACTGTTCTATGCAGATTTGGTAAGTCATAAAGGAAACTATTTAAAAGACAAATTTTTTCCACATTAAAAAAAATGGGTTTTATGTGTACATTGGAAGAAAATTGGGTTTTTTTTTTGAAATTTTAGGCAGTCTGACAATGGAACAATTATATGAGAAGATTAGTATTATTGGAATTATGCAGTTTATCACTATGCTTATACTCATTTTACTATTTAAAAAGATAGTCGATTTAAGTGCCAGGATGACAGCTTTAGAAAAACTTGTTAAACCTGTAAAAATTCAGACAGAAGAAATTAACAGTGAAGTTGTTTCAAGTTTGGATCATAAGGTTACAGAAAGAAAGCCTGTTTTCACACAATCACCATTAATTTATCCTGTAACCGTACAGCAGTTGCCTGATCAAATGATTACACAAAATATTTGGGCTCCAATTGAACTGTTGGATTTTAAAAGGTTTAAGGAGGCAATAGTATCTTATGGCATGCATTCCCCATATGTAAAGCAAATGTTAAACTCTTGGTCAACATATAATAGGATTGTACCACAGGACTGGCGGGAGCTGGCACAAGCTGTTCTGGAACCCAGCCAGAGACTTCAATTTCTAACGTGGTTTAAGGATGAAGCTAAAAGCATAGAAAAACAATGGAGGGATAAAGGAATACAAGTTTATCAGGATCAGCTTATTGGAGAAGGCCAATATGCTTCGGTACAAACACAATGTTTATATGATGTCCAAACCCTAATTTTATGTTGAATGGCAGCCTTGAATGCATGGGACAGAGTTGAGGAACCAGGAAAAAAAACCTGAGTCATTTACAAAGGTTATGCAAGGCCCAAAAGAATCTTTCACAGATTTTTTACAAAGACTGGCTTCAGCAGTAAAGAGAATGGTCTCAGAATCAGAAGCTTGTAAGGCAATAATTGAAGCTTTGGCATTTGAGAATGCGAATGCAGCATGAAAAAGAATAATCAGGCCATTAAAGGCAAGATCTGCACCTTTGGAAGATTGGATTAGAGACACAATTAATGTTGAGGCTGATGAGCATGATGATACATGGGTAGGAGAAGTAATTTCAAAAGGTTTGAGGAGTGTTAGATGTTTTGGATGTGGAAAGCAAGGACATTTGAAAAGGGACTGTAAACAGGTCATTCCTAGAAACAATGATTCTTCAAGGAACAATGGCAACAGAATGCCTCTTCCTTCTGGAGTATGCAGAAGGTGTGGTAAGGGAAAACACTGGACCAACGAATGTAGATCAACAAAGGACAGACAGGGTAATCTTTGCCTCAATTTTCGGGAAACTCCCGGAGGGGCCTCATGCAGGCCCCCATAGCAAATCCAGTTCAAATCTCTCCTGCAGCTGTAGAGGAAACCCCTGCTCAGAGCGATTAAATAACCAAATGCCTATTGAAATAAATCATGCTGGTCAGGATGATGAAACAGAGAGAATAGAAAATTCAGGAGAAAACATAAAGAAAATTTTTGGCAAACTTCTATTAATGAACAGAGACCAAAATTAACGATAAAAATAAATGGTGTTTTGTTGTCTGGTCTGGTAGACACAGGTGCGGATGTTACCATAATTGCACCAGAATTTTGGCATCCAGCTTGGCCTCTTCAGGAGGTAAACGTTCAAATGTTAGGAATTGGGACATTATCTCAGGTGAAACAGAGTGCAAGATGGCTGGAATGTATAGGTCCAGAAGGACAGAGAGGAAAATTAAAAGCATATATGGCTAACATAGCTATGAACCTGTGGGGTCGAGACTTGTTGCAACAATGGAATACTCAGATTAACATCCCTCCAATCTCAGAAACAAATCATAAACTAGCACATGTTTCTGAGAGAAATATTAGAAGGCATTATTTTGAGTGGTCACCAGCCATCCATATTATACAAGAACAGGGCACAACAACTGATAATCTTCCAAAGATTTCAACAGCTCTACCTTTAAAATGTTTAACAGACAAGCCTGTATGGGTTCAGCAATGGCCTTTAACAACAGAGAAACTCCAGGCTTTAGAAGAGCTGGT
>NW_023504545.1:0-124000 GCF_004664715.2 Peromyscus leucopus | reverse complement strand
ATGGAGAGTCTCTCTCTAGCACAGGTTAAAATATGCATCCTTTCTGAGCCCGGGAGACTTCACACAGGGCTGTTCTTTGTGTTATTGGGTGGCCTTTAATATCTTTGAAATATGGCATAATTAGGAGCCTGAACCCTGCTCTAATGTCTACAGCAGCACTTTGTCAAACTGGGTTTGGGATCATATACAAACTCTGACACTAGAGGGAGTGCATAATGTATGACGGAGAGGCAAGCACCCCGCCGATAAATCCACAGTAGAACTGCAGAGGAGGGAGACAGGCCTGCCTTATGCTCTCCTCTAGCCCCCACCTTTGCCAGCCAAAAAAAAAAAGAAAAGAAAAGAAATCAAACAAATCACCGAAGGTTTCTTCCCCTTTGAGCTCTGGGTTCAGTCAGTGGGCTGTTTAAAGAACTCCAAAAAGAGTGCTTTATTTTAGAGCCTCTCTGCTGTTTTCTAGTCAGATATTTTCTTAAATGTATTGTTTCCTATTTCCCACATACTTGATGGCAAAAATTAAAATTATGCTTTGCCACTTCACTCCGACTTGGCTGAGATGCTAAGCGTACAGCAATGTCACTCAGAAACGAGAGCACCCAGTGTTTGCTCTCTGGCAGAGGTAGTCTGGTCTACTGAGAGTTGGGGAAGCCCAGCATTCAGCCTTCTCCCTCATTCCCTCTCAGAAGATGCTGCTGAGTGCTTAACAGCTAAGGCCAAGCAATTAGCAAGTCACATCTAAGGCATTTTCATTTCCTAATGTCAAAAGTTTCCCATGCTCTAACAAAATGGAATGCTGAATGCCTGCAGATATGTAAATGCCTGTGAATACAACCGAGCTCTTATGCACAAAGGGACTGCACACCGGCGGATGACTGCTGCATCCTCAGACTCCTCTGGTCCTGAGAACGTGCCATGGCCGCACTGTTTCTCTGTAACCTTTTTGTGTATTCACTCCACATTCCACAATTATCTTAAACCCATCCTGTGCTCACATAAATCTTTTAGCTACCGGTAAATTGTCTCTTTAATGAAATTAAAATTAGAAAAATTAAAAAGCAGGCTCATTATGAAAAAATCCTGGACTTTATCCAGGAAAGTGAAATGACCCATACAAATGACACATCCCAAACCACATTCCTCATTTCCGAACAACTCATACCACATTCCAGACGCTGGCATATTTGTGCAGGCTAACATGACAGAGAGACTTCCAGTTAATGAATTATAGTTCCCATAATGTCTTGGAAAGTTCAACTTGTTTTTCAGACAGTGGCACGTCTTTATTTAATTTTTGGCCTAATGGTTTTTGCTAATAATAAAAATAATAATAGTAATAGTAATAATAATAATAATAACAACAGCAATGAAGCACTCCATGAGAAATCCTATGCTGATGCTCTGGTATCTATCTGAGGCTCACTCTGTTCACTTGATGCAACAGTTTCTAGTCAGTCAGCAAATGCCATATGTCACGGATTTGAACTGTGCCCTTTGGATGGACCCCAAATATTTGCCTGTGTGCAAACCCATGGTGCTGGAACAGACAGGCAGTGCAGCATTGGCTTCTCAATTTGAGATGTGCATGTGAAGTTTTTGCATGTTTTCCAGAACCATCTTTGAACTCCCCAAAGAGGGTTTCCTGTGTTTCTTCTTCACTGTTCAGTGTGGTTTGAATGCACTCATGAGCCCAGAAGCATCACTTTCCGAGTCAACCACTCACTGTCCCCACTTTTTACACCGCGGCCCCTCCTACCTACACTACCTTCCGAGAGCCCTTCCCCTTCCTGTTGTCTCTTTTTATCGACAAATTGCATTTATAATTTTCCAATTGTGTATCACTTAAATAAATCTTCCTTAAGCATCCAACTGACGTGTTTTCATCTGTGGACATTGGTTAGATATCTTGAATTGAGGCTAAATTAATCTTATATTTCACTAAAATTGGATGAAGCACAGTGTTGGTGGCTTATTCCTGTAGTCCAGCACTCCAGAAACAGAGGCAGGAGGATCTCCAATTTCAGTTAGCCTGGGCTTAGCCAGTGAGACCACATCTCAAAACACAACAAAGCAGACTAAAACAGGGCTGAGTGAGATCGCTCAGGGGATTGAAGTGTTTGCCACCAAGTCTGGCGGCCTGAGTTCCAGCCTTGAAACCCACAGGAAAGGCAGGAGAGAACTGTCTCCCCAAAGTTAGCTTCTGGACTAGTTTCCATGGTCCAGGAGCCGCCATGTAAGCTTCCAGATGGAAAGAAAGCCACCAACAGCTCTACCCAGCTCTGATGATTATGAACACAACAATGGCAAGCATGGCAAGATAAGCCTAAGGGTGCAATAGGACATGCCTGCCTGGCACCGCAAGGCTCTCTAATCAAACTTAAGACCCACTCGGGAAGAGGAGAAACCACACTTGTACTAGAAACCTAGCCAATTCTCCAGGGCTAGAGAAGTCATGGGTCTTGGAGGAAAGCCTACCACCACCACTTTACCAAAGCAGCATAATCCCTGCTACATTCTAAATATTTGTCCTTATACCCATAGTAGACGTGGTCTTCATGCCACATCAAGGAAACCTCTCTTTGCCTCAGACAGAGACCGTTACAGAAAAGCACAACCAATCAAACGAAGAGCTGTGGAACCCAGTCCTGTGGATACATCTACAAAACAACTCTGGCACCTAAAGGTCAGGGATCATTTCAGAAGGGAGGAAAGACTGTAAGAGCCAAAGGATCAGAGAGTTTACTGGGAGATTGAGTCTTCTAGGAGTATCAGAAGCTACACCATAAAGTCTCACCGACATGACTGCCTAACCATGAGCCGGACAAAGATGACACCAACAGACATCCTAAGGTGGATAGGATGGGGTGGGGAGGAGCCCGTGGCCCTCATTCCTACACAACGAACTAAGAAATGCTGAGAACAGGAGAAACACCAATTGTTTATCCAGTACAAAATGGTCAGCCCTGGAACTATACACAGACATAACATTATGCAGACTGAGCGGGGTTGTATTTAGGATTCTCTAAGGGTGTACATATAACATATATGCATGTAACAACAACTAATGAAAGCAGAGGCCCGTGAATTTGAAAGAGCACAAGGAGGGGTATATGGGAGGACTTGGAGGAGGAGAGAGAAAGGGGAAATGATGTAATTATAATCTCAATAATAAAATAAATAATTTTTAAAAATGAAATACAAGTTATTCCTAAAGAAATAGACTAATTTTTCTTCAAAGAAAATGTGTGTCCTCTACCCCCCACCATGCATGTCAGCTAAGTCATGCACAGAAACGTATGTACACAAATATTAAAATCTTTTAATTGAAACCAAGGAAAGCAAATCTACAAATACAAGAAAAATACTTTTTATTTAATAAATTTCACTTAGAAGCAGTGTTATCAGGTAGGAATCCAAGATGGTGAGGAAAGAGTCCATGTACATAAAAGCACAATTTTAATTGACAGATAATAACTATAAGTTCTTGTGGGTACAGTGTGATGTTTTGGCACATTGTACATTGTATAATTATCAAATCATCAGTCTCAGTTTACCCATCATCCCATCTGTCACTTCCTGGTGATGAACTTTTTGGAACTGTAAGGCTCTTTGCCATAGTTCACCTGAGCACGGCTCCCTTCCGTCATGGCGATCTTGACTTACCGGCTTCCCTCATCCTCCACAGCTCCTGGAAATCACCATGCTGTTCTCTGCTGCCATGAGCTTAGCTTTGTTCCCGTGTGTGTTTCACTGAACATCAGGATCCGGAGCCATCCATGCTGCTGCGGTTCAGGAGTCTCTTCACTCTCCGCTCTTTCCTTCGCCCTGTGCAAGGGTTGTTGTTGTTGTTATTCTTAGTTTGACACAATATCATGTGTACTCTCTCTCTTCTCTCTCTCTTCTCTCTCTCTCTCTCTCTCTCTCTCTCTCTCTCTCTCTCTCCGTGAGCACATACACACTTTGTCTTCAGCAATATTTAAAGATACTTTATTCTCATTTTTACTCTTTAAAAACATTATCTTGCAACTTTGTTGTGTTCTATTCCTGATTGCCCTTTAGATTAAAACACTAAACTTATTTTATATAGCATTTATTACAATTTTAACTCTATAATTTTTACATTTATACAGAAATTTTCTACATCTTAGTACTATGGTTTTGTATACCTACATGCAGAATTCAAATCTTTTTTTAAGCTCCCAAGAAAATTTTATGACTAGGTATAAGCTGGTTCACATTAATTCAACCACAGAAATCTAGTTTTACACACAGAGAGAGAATGAAATATCTATCATGGTTTGATCTCACATGCCCAGATCTCAGGTTATATCAGAAGCTACTCATTAAGAAATGGATATGCCAACTAGTAAACATTCCATACTAAATCACTTGTAGGAAATGGTTGAGATTTTAGAGAAACGATGCCGTTTTCAAATCAAATCTGCCTTGTAAATAACCTCTTGCCTTACCTAGGTGTGTAAATATCCATGTGTCTCCCCTAGGTGTGTAAATATACCATTGTATGTCTTCCATAAGGTGGTGTAAATATATACCATTGTGTTCTTCTCTCTTTAGGTGTGTAACATATACCATGTGTCTTCCCTAGTGTGTAACTATACCATGTGTCTTCCCTAGGTGTGGTAACATATACCATGTGTCTTCCCTAGGTGTGTAAATATTACCATGTGTCTTCCTAGGTGTGTAAATATACCATGTGTCTTCCCTAGTGTGTAAAATATACCATGCGTCTTACCTAGTATGTAAATATATACATGTGTCTTACCTAGGTGTGTAAAATATACCATGTGCCTTCCCTAGGTGTGTAAACTATACCATGTGTCTTCCCTAGGTGTGTAACATATACCATGTGTCTTCCCTAGGTGTGATAACTATACCATGTGTCTTCCCTAGGTGTGTAAATATACCATGTGTCTTCCCTAGGTGTGTAGACTATACCATGTGTCTTCACTGGTGTGTAAACTATACCATGTGTCTTCCTAGGTGTGTAAATATACCATGTGCTTCCCTAGGTGTGTAATATACCATGTGTCTTCCTAGGTGTGTAACTATACCTGTGTCTTACCTAGGTGTGTACACTATAATACATGTGTCTTACCTAGGTGTGTAACTATATATACCATGTGTTTCCTGGGTGTGTAAATATACCATGTGTCTTCCCTAGGTGTGTAAATATACCATGTCTCTTCCCTAGGTGTGTGAATATTACCATGTGTCTTCCCTAGGTGTGTAAATATACCATGTGTCTTCCCTAGGTGTATAAATATACCATGTGTCTTCCCTAGGTGTGTAACTATACCATGTGTCTTCCCTAGGTGTGTAACTATACCATGTGTCTTACCTAGATGTGTGACCTATACCATGTATCTTCCTAGGTGTGTAACTATATTATACCATGTGTCTTCCCTAGGTGTGTGAATATACCATGTGTCTTCTTTAGGTGTATAAATATCCATGGTGTCTTCCCTAGGTGTGTAAATATACCATGTGTCTTACCTAGGTGTGTAACTATATATACCATGTGTCTTCCTAGGTGTGTGAATACACCATGTGTCTTCCCTAGGTGTGTAAATATACCATCTGTCTTATCTAGGTGTGTAACTATACCATGTGTCTTACCTGTGTGTAACTATACCATGTGTCTTACCTAGGTGTATAAGGAAAAAGATTGAAAGAGTCACAATGCGTTGTTTTGCTCATGAAGTTTCATCAGCCGTGTGAAGGAAGACTTTTATTGACACAGAAGGATGTTTACACACACCAGAAGTGCAAAAGCAAGGAACCAAACACAGTCTTGCTTCCTTAGAGGAAAAGATGTACAAAGTGATGGATGCTAGAGGATGCAGATGTGTTTATCACTTTATTTCTGTTAGGGAAAACACTTTAAAGAATTTTTTTTTAATCAGGCATTATAAAAGCCACTATTTTCCAGAAAATTGGCATACCAGCCATTTTTGTCTTCTTTCTAGGCTGTCACAACTACTTTGCAAAGTTAAATTAATAATAATAATAATAATAATAATAATATCAATAATAAATAATTATACACTTCACTTTCTCTACTCTTAGGTACTTTGATAATGAAATGAGAATCATTGTTTCTCACATACAGTACATAGTATTAGTCATTCACAGTTTTATTTAGGAGTTTACATAAGGCTAAAAGACTAATAGGTAGTTGATATTCCCTTTAAGTAAGGTTTCTCCCAGTGCATTTCAGCCTGGCAGCCCATAGGAGCCCCCAAGAAATGGAGATTATAAAACTTGTCATGATCCACCCCATAAAAAGGAGCTTGAAAATAACCAGCTAAATGAGGACCGTGAATGTTGGTGGCTGTTTTGTTTATTTTACATTCTCCGGAGGATTCTAATATGTCTCTCAGCATGAAAACCATTAGCTTCAAATTTCTTGTCATGCTTATGATAAGATTCACCAGAAAAATATAACATGACTATATTCAATATTTTATTCCTCTCTGAACTCTCAAATCATACCTAATTTATAATCATGGACTCCTATGGCTCAAAGAGACCCCAGCTCTGCTCTGATTAGCAAATGTATTGAAGCAATGACCAAGAAATCTGAGCTTCTTCTTACTAATAAGGACTCTGTTGAGTCCTAAGGTAGAGAAGGACAGCAAATAATACCACAGGAGATCCTTGCTCAAGTGTCTATGGCCTTATTTCATCTTTACTTCCCTACAGCCCCATCTCCAAATACAGTAGTGGATTAAGTCTCTATTCTCTTTAAGATATTATTATTGGTGTGTGTGTGTGTGTGTGTGTGTGTGTGTGTGTGTGTGTGTGTGTGTAGTTTGCACATAAAGACTAGAAGAGTAGCTGGGTGTCCTCCATCACTCTCCTTCTGTTCCTCTGAGGCACGGTCTCTTCTTGAACCTGAGGCTTATGGAAGCCAGCAAGCCCTGAAAACCTACCTATTTCTGCTTCATGCTTTGGGGGAAATGTCTGAGTTGGTATGTGGATTCTAGGATCCAGAATCTTATGCTCACAATTGTCCTCATAAGGAGCAAGAAGCCTTACCCAGGCCTGTTTCTGCCCTCTTGCTATTGCAGAATGAGTTTTGTTTTTGTTTTCTAGACAGGGTCTCACCTGTGTGACTCTGACTGTCCCTAGAACTCACAGAGATCTGCTTGCCTCTGCCTCCCAAGTGCAGGAATTAAAGGCGTGTGCCACTGTTCCCAAGCACACAGTGAGTTTTGGTGGAGGACATTCAAAACCTGGCATGGACTTCCCTTCAGGATCATGTCTTTGATTACCTGAGAGAAGCCAGGGTGCAGAGACTGTGCAGTTGGTGGGAAGCACTCTAAGCAGACTCTAAGGAAGAGCTAGCTACCTGGAGAGAGGCTCATGTGATGTCCACTCCAGCCCAATCACCATGGCAGTAAAGTGGCTGACCCAAGATCACACAAGCCAGAATAGAATCTTGATATCCAACATTAAATTACTCTAACCTCGAAGGACCTGATGAAGTCAGACAGACGGCCTGATTCAAGGGGTGCAGAAAAGACCCTTCCTTCCAGAACATTCTTTCTGTAAACACAAGTGAAAGAAGCCTGCTTCTTTCCATCTTCCCCTGGAGGCAGCCCTCTCTGCTGGGTGACCTGGCAGGAGCTGTCAGATGAGAGACCTTAGAAATTGCAAATCAAATGGTTCATTATGTATGACACTGCACTTGCAAATAGGATTAGGTTGTTGTGTATTAAACAGCATTTGAAGAGACCCCCTCAAGGCCAGCTGGGCTGAAATCTCACTTTTAAAGTACAGGTTACTGAACCCATGAACGATGAAGCCTCAGGGCCAGAGCTCCCGCCAGTGCAACTGTGGGGAGCTAGAATTCTGCTCAGGATGCTGTTGTGGCATCTTCCCATCAAGATTTTTTCCATTTAAACACAAGCATCACAGGTGCCTTCCCTCTGCCAGCTCAGAGGAGATGCTGCCCCCTGACACAGCCGTGACCTGACATGGCTACCCTCCCAGCCAGGAAGACAACTGCGTTCCGGAGACTGGAGGCAAAGCGAGAAGCAAGCTTCAAGAAATAACTGAAGGCCTTGACAGCTGCTGACACGTCTGTCAGCTTTGCTACCCATCTTTCTGGATAAACTTCTGCCCTTATCCTCATCTTTTAACCTTCGGTCTCAGGAAATCCCAACTAGTTTTAAGTGACTAGACAGTCTCGCGTCGGACCTGGAGGTCACGTTAAAGACTCAAGGGAGGTGGTGTTAGTGCACCACAGTCCAGGCTGGATCGTGTGACTGATTCCCAGTTTGCAGCTGCGTGTTTTGTCTCATGACAATTCTCCTTGGAGGCTGGTTTGGGAAGACATCTCTGTGAGACAGCATTTCCTGAGCTGTTTTGTCCCACTGTCCTCAAGCGTCTCTTTCTGAAACAGCCCAGTAAAAGCCTAAGTGAGGGAAGCAATTGGAAAGGGCTACATGGAATTTGACTCCGCATTAGAATATTTCATTGCTTTCGGTTGTGATGGAACTGCATTCAGGCTGGTGTGGCTAGGGAGCAGAGCACAGAATGATGACAAGGATGTCATTAATGCTGTTTCCCACATAAAGCTCTTGGCAAAGTTGCTTCAGGTAATAAAGAAGCATCCCTTATGATTTGCATATTAAATGTGAGGGACCAAGGTTGTTTATTTTCATAATCAGGGTAGGCATGGCCCTTAAATGTCTCTAGGTCCTGCTTATTGATTTTAGAATATTGTCTTGTCTTCACAAGTGATCGGAGGTACATATCACTCTTTCTGCCACGTAATGTTGGCAGTCTGCTCCATTCCATTCCAATCTTTTTGTTTTCCCTGTTATTAAAATACACTCACTCCTCTCATCCACATAACAGATAGGGAGAGATTTTACCCAGTAGAATAAATATTTTAATTCAAATTCTAGATTTCATTGCATGGCTGCTTCAGAAAAACGTACTTAGGGAAGGGGAGCTAAGCAACCCAAGGCTTTGAATTCCCGATGGTTTCCAACTCCTTGGAAACTCATTCATAAAAGAGGTATCCTTCAATAACAGTAAAAGCTTCCTGAGTCTTTGGCTTGCTGAGTCTATTTCAGGCTTTCTGCTAGAATTTCTAGCATTAGACTAGGGTGGCCTTCAACCTCATACTTAAAAATTTTAAGGCCCCTTGTGCTTCAGAAGCATGGTCATTTCTCTCTGAGGCTTGAGAAGGCTGACTTTCATGGCCTCAACAGCCATTTGCAAGCAGTAACCCACACTGCTTAAACAAGGCTAAGAATGTAAATTGCTGTGTGAGGAATTACAGGTAATTATATGGAAGAAGTCCCATGGGGAAAGTGTGCTGGGACAGTCTAACCAAAGACACTTGGCATCTCCATTACTGGAAGAGTTTTAAAATTATCACCCAAACCCATTAATCAAACAGTTTAGTTCAATCACTGTGACCACTGGAAGAACATAAGGGTCTTAGGTTGTCTCCCCTGCCCTTTGGAAATTTCCAATAAGATCTTGATGTGTTATCCACACTTTTGACAAGACCTTGAGTTAAATAATCCAAGAACAAAACCATTATGAACCATAATTCTTTGTAGAACTGTGAACCAGGCCACATGCAATGCCTTTTATCTTATTAAACCAGAAATTTAAAGAAATCATTTATTGAAGCTACCTGACCCAGAAGTGTGCCCATTTGAAATCTTCGGACCATAACATCATCACCTTTCACATTAAGCCTGAGATGAATTGATATTTAAATTGTTTTAAAGCCCTCCCATAGCCATCTCTAGATTCAGATTTTTGGACAAGGTTTTTCAGCTGGATATAGTCTTACAAAATGACAGATGATGAAATCTGTGTTCAGTGCACCAGGCATTGATGACCAGTCTGAATCCATGTTACACCGGTCACCACGACTTCATCAGCCTAAAGTCTAAGGCCATGTTATGCTGAACTTATACAGACATAGAAACAGAAGCACCCAACGCTCAGTGCAGCCCTCCTCACGTGGTACAAGATACTAGGTTAGTGACGTAACCACTTTCCCTGCTGAGAGCCTGCCTCACCCTCAGCCTGGCCATGGGATTTGGATGATGGAAATCCCACCTGAACCACAGCTTTCAGACCATTCCCAAGCTTCCCCGTGATGCACAGGGAAGCACACCACTGCACGGAACTAATTAACAGTGGACACTGATGTAAATGCCCATTCATCACTCCCAGGGAGGGACCTGGGACAACCCTAGTTCCTGAGTCTTGGAGCATTGATTTGTATTTTGGATTCCAGGAGCACCATGGTTTTCTAATAACCTACTCTTGAGAAACTTTCAAAATTACTTACATTTGTCACCTTTCTATTATTTTCCAACCTCTTTGGCTTTCTCACATCTGTCTTGACTCATCTTGCTTGAGAGGACCTGGAGAAGAATCCTCATCCTGATTAAGGGCAGAAGAAAAGGCCAAAAATCCAAGTGGCAGCATCAAATGTCAGATATCAGCAGTGAGATCTGATAGGGAAGGAAAGGCCACAGGTTCAGAAACAACCTGTGTTTGCTGCTATGACAAAATACCAGAAACTGTGCTTTATAGAGAAAATTAAGTTTATTTAGTTCACCATTCCTGTGGTACAAGAGCGTGGTGCTAGTGTGTGCTCTGCTTTTGGGGAGAGCCTCAGGTAGGGGGCCCCCTAGACAGCAACATGGGTAAGAGTGGGAGTGAGCACTTGCAGAAGAGGCAAGTCAGCAGGGATAACCTTGCTGTGCAACAACTTGCTCTTGGGGTAGCTAATTCCATCCTTCCAGTTCCTACTCACGCCTATGAGACCTGATCCAATCTTGAGAGGCCTAACTCTTGAAAGGCTAGAGACCCCATGCCCTAATTGTTTCTCAGATGTCCTTAAATGTAAACTACTTCTATGTTCAAACCCAAAGGACAGGGGAAGGCCTCAGAACTAAGCCTGAGCAGCAGGATTCTGGAGTTCTGCTCGTTTTGAGGTGTCGTCTACAGTGTGGGTCAGGCCTGATGCCTGCTCCTCATGCATCATGTGCACAGAAGTCACCTGAGACGCTGGTAAAATGCAGATTCTGCCTCACCAGGTTAGGAGTGGGACCCAAGCGTCACATTTCTAAGCATCTCTCAAGTAATGGAAAACACGGGGTTCTGGACCACTGATGTAGCAAAGATGTAAACAGCTCTGCAGGCTGGATCATGCAGCAGCAATAAAATAAGTAACGGAAACAAAGGAGCAATAACGTGTCATAAAGAAAACGAAATGATTACAAACAATAACAGAAGAGCTCTCCTCTTCAGGTGGTTATAGAAAACCACAGGATTTCCTAGGCTAGGGAGATAGCTCAATGGGTTAACTCCGCATGAAGCACAAGACCTGAGTTCAAATCCCTGGAACCCATTAAAGCCAGACCTGGTAGAGTGCCTCTGTCATCCTCCTGCTCCTGTGGCAAGGTGAGGGGCAGAGCAGAAAAAGCCCCAGGAGCTTGTGGGCCAGTGAGCCCGACAGACACGGGGTGAACCAGAGCCTCCCTCTTAAACAAGCTGGAAGGTGAGGGCTGACAGCAAAGCTGTCCCTCTGACCTCTACACATACTGTGGCATACACACACATATCACAAACACGCAAACACACACACATACCTATTGCATACACATACATATCACATACACACATCTATGCATACACACATATTACATACATATCACATATGCACATTACACACAGAAACATAATGCAGCACACCTGTATATACATCACACACAGAAACACACTTATCCTACACATAGGCATATCACACACACGTATACATACACATCTCACACACACATATGTCACACGCATATAGTTTCATACACACATATACATATATACTATCATACACATGCACATCAACATGCACATCACATGCATATCACACATGCATATACATTGTGCACACATACATATCATACTCATTTTACATACATATCACATACATGCACATCACACTATATACACACATACATACCACATGCATACACACATAAGCATACATGCATACCACACACACACACACACACAAAGACTTTTAAAACAGACAATGGTGGGCTATCAAGGTGATGGATTTCCAGAGTGAGAGCGCTAAGCTCTACACACAGAATCCATGACTTATGTTGTACTTGTTTCTCTTTGGAGCTAAAGTGTGATGCGGGTGATGGTATGAAACACACCATTGGTGTGAACTGAGCCCAGCCTTCCATCGGCCAGGCAGGCGGAGCTCAAGAGCAGAGTGCCCAAACTGAGAACATATCACAATTGCTGCGCTCTGAGCACACAGCTGCTGTGTGAAAATTAGACTTACACTGTCCATTTAAGAGACAAGTGCAAGCTGTCCTCTGCTTTCCATTTCAGCTGACTAAATAATCTGCATATCTTACATATGTTTATAGATATGTAGGTGTCTGTATTATACATACATAGCTGGAATCCATCCAGCTATAATCTTTTTGAGTTTTTTATTTTATATGTGTGGTGTGTTTTGCCTTTGTGTATGTCTATCACATACACGCACTGTCAGTGGGGCCAGAAGGTCCCCCAGACTGGAGTCACAGATGCTTTTGAGCCACATGTGAATGCTGGGACTCCAACCCGGGTCCTCATCTCAACCACTGAGCCATCTCTCCCTCCCCCCTAGCTCTACACTTGAAAGAGAAGGGCGAGCCCACTGTAACCGCCGGGGGTGTTCCAGGGTGGTTGCTGCAAGCCTTCCTGCGACGAGTAGCTGAGAAGGGGGTGGAGTGTGTCTGGCTCATTTCCAGCCTCACTTCTCCCAAGGCTGTGGAATAGAGTGGCGCAGTTTCCAGTCTGAGAACCCTGCCTTGTGTCTCAAGGGCACCGCCGAGGCGACACTCTTGTAGCTGTGCAATCTAAGGAAGCTCACAGCCTGGCTGGTTTCAGTCCGCTGCAAAGCCAGGTGCCAGGAAGAGCATGGCGGGTGCTGTGTTGACAGCGTCATGCGAAGCATGTCTTTAACACATGCATTCCTCGTTGCTTGTCTTTACTGGCATGTCAGCGAAGCATCAGCTTTCGCCTTTCCTCGGCTTCTCTACTGCAGAAACTGCTGATTTAAGATGGCAGACTGCACGTATGGCTCTGTCCCCTCCCCGCATCTCACTGTGATGGTGTCCGGCATAGTTCTGAGCGGACAGCGTGCAAACCTGGGCAAGGCTTGAAAAAACGATTCTTGGAGTATTTATCACTCTAGATGGGTTCAGGCTATAGTAAGCACAAAGTACGGCTGGAAGTTGCCAAGAGCAACAGGAACAGAGTGAAAGAGGGGTGACTGACGGTGAGCTGGAGTCTGGCCTGGTCTGTTCAGGTAGGGACATACCAGCCAACACCTCTTCCTGCAGACAAAACTAGCCCTGAAAAAGACAGGAGGAAACTTAGATGAGAATGTGCTTGGTGTTTTAAAGAAATAGAACTTAGGTCATTGTGAGTATCATGAGGTAGGGGGCGAGTGAGGTGGGTTGAGCATAGAAGAAAGATGGTGAATACCAGGCCTAAGGCCTAATCAGCAGCTTGTAACTAAAGGCAATGGTGTAGGCCTGTGCTTTAGATAAGTGGGAACCTGGTCGAGTAAGCGATGCCTATAGTAAGAAGTTTGGATTTCATTTCATGCTGAGAAATCTTTGGAACATCTGAATCAAGGTTTGCAATAACATAGTTGGTCTTTTAAAAGTGTGTTCTGTGTAGAAGAACCCCAGATCGTGGATGTAGCTCCTGCACACTCAGTGGGTGGGACAGAAGTCCCTGTACCCTCAGAGAAGGCTGCACATCAGAGTCCCTTCCAAAGAGCACAAGAAAAGAGGAGAAACGAACTGCTGAGCCTAGGCGCATGCGCACTCTGTCCCAGCCAGGGCTTGATGGAGAACGACATTCTACCTCTCTCAGTTTTCCAAGTCCACCCTTTAGGGACCACACCCATCAGAGTTGATGAACATCTGGCCAGAACTCCTCAAGTCGGTCAACAGTAAAGGAAGTTGAGAAAGTTAAGCAGCCAAAGCAACCTGGGAGCCATGATGGTGTTACACGGGACCCTGAGACAGCGGAAGATGCTGGACAAGCAAAGGCGGTGTGAGTAGAGCCCAGCTTCAGTTCCTGACCAGCACCAGGCTAGCATCAGTACTGGTGACAAAGGTGTCCTGCTGCGTGTGGTAAAACATTAGACCAGAGGGTCCGGTGTGAAACAAAGAAACTTCTCAAAATGTCTGAATGTCTAAAATTAAAAGTATATTTTTTAAAAAAAAATGAAGTTATGGCTTCTGTGTCAAAACCGAACTCTAGGGAAACAAAAGCAAAAGCTATTCTAATTCCACATTACAAGTCCTTGAAAACCAGTGTAGCAGGATTCTTAAAAGTTCTTATTAATAAGATCAAACCCCCGAGGACAGTTATTGGGGTCAATGCTGGTAGATCAGAGAGACAGAACAAGCCACAGCTAACCTCACCTGGTCAACTTCTCAGCTGGTCTTGTTTCCTCCGACTGGAAGCTTCTGTGTCCTCATCCCAATGGCTCTCAGCTGAACTGCTGCTGGAAACCTGAAGCTTAACCAGGCAAATGCTTAACCAGCCAAAATGCTTCTAGTTTCTGGTCCTCACGCCTTATATACCTTTCTGCTTTCTACCATCACTCCCTAGATTAAAGGCTCGCTTTCTGGATTAAAGGCGTGAGTCACCATGTCTGGCTGTTTCCAATGTGGCCTTGAACTCAGAGATCCCAGATGGATTTCTGCCTTTGGAATGCTAGGATTAAAGGCGTATGCTATCACCTGCCTAACTAGTGCTTTTCTGTTCTCTGACCCCAGATAAGTTTATTAAGGTACACGATATTTTGGGGAACACAATACCACCACACACCAGGATTCTCTAAATTATAAAAAGAGAGAGGACAGAAAGCTTCATAATAAAACTCCCGGTTCAGTTTGGTAGCACCACAGTCTTATGTAACCTGCTCCACCTCAGGCTAATGGGACGTTGTTCCCAACAGAAATGAACGACTACAGAGCAGACACTTCTGAATTCTATTATTGACACTTCAGACTGAGTCCCAGCTTCACTTTTAATCACATTAAAGTAAAGCCTGCCAGTCAATACCCTCCCTTATACCATGTCAAGACTTCATCTTTAAAAATGAATGACTAGCCTGAATTATGAGTTGTCTCTGAAAGCTTCAATGTGAAGGAAAGAGATAAAAAGTAAACAAAAAAAGCAAAGGGAAAAATATAGCACCAAAGAATAATAAGTCAAAAGTGATCGAAGATTGAAATGGAAAACATCATGTTGAGAGAGTCCTGAGAGAATGCTGCACCATTAAGACAGGTTGAAAGCCAGTCGTGGGAGCTCATTCCCTGCCAACCCAGCACCCAGGAGCCTGAGACAGGAGTTCAGGCCCTGCAAGTTCAGGGCCAGACAGGCTAGCCTATCTCCAAATGAGTAGAATAAACAATACAGACAACACAATAGAATGCTGTGGGAAAGAAACAGAAAAAACAAAAACAAAGAACACCTAGACATGAAAATAAAATCACTGAAATTAAAGAGAAATGGAAGTTATCTTTAGAATTAGAGTTACCCTCAGAAAGAAAGGCAAAAAGGGGATAGAGCACATAATATTGCTAAATAAAAGCTATGAGATGTTAGTCTAAGAGACCAGACTAATAAGAGAACAGAAGAAGGGGAGAAGAAAGAATTCTTGAGAAATGCAAAAGAACTTCTAAGGCCGAAGAACGAGAGCGCTCACATTAGTCTACCAGATGCTCAGCTTAAGCAATACGAAAGCTCACAGAGAATTGTGAGGTCCCAGAACACTGAATTTAAAGGTCAGACCCAAGAGTTTGCAAAGCCATGTGCAAAGACACAAAGTCATAACGGCATCAGGTTATCTTATGGAAAGACAGTGGACACTCAGAACTGGTCTTGAGTGTCTTCAAGTGCTCATCCCTGAATAGAACATGATGTCAAACCCTGCCCAAGGCTCAGAGAGCATCATTGAGAAGGAGAGAGTCAAAGGAGGTGGGGTGTTCTCTGAACTGCTGTCATGGCATGACCTCTCAGGACTCAGCTCATGGACTCTCAGGAGCTCTAGTCACTGCCCAAGATCTACCCAAGATGCAGTTTAACATCCCAAGATAGAGAGGAGGAGATTTCAATAGCCCACCCCTAGTTGAGGAGTTGTTGGCAGTTGATGGCTGCAGGGGTGGCCTCTAGTAGGTTACCAGGCCCACTGAATGGTCCACATGATGCCCATATGGGCAGCACTAACTAAACTCAGACCGTGTGTGTGTGTGTGTGTGTGTGTGTGTGTGTGTGTGAGAGAGAGAGAGAGAGAGAGAGAGAGAGAGAGAGAGAGAGAGAGAGAGACAAGAAATTGAGGGTGCAATGGGGTACCTTTGGGGAGGTAGAGGGAAATGAATGGTATGGATATGATTAAAATACATTATATACATGTATAGAATTTCAAAGAATAAATAAAAATCATTTTTGAGGATAAGGACAAAAGTCTTTAAACTTCGGGCAAAAGTAATTTTCATCTACAATTTATACCTAACAAAGCTATGGCCAGGTGTGAGGCAAAGTAAGAAAACATTTAAACATACAAAGACTTGGGTCTTCTGATATTACTTATCTCAGAAAATTAATTAAGGATGTACTCCAGTACAAAAAATAATCAAGAGATAAACAGAGACAGATGAACCCCCACTGAGACCGCCATGGCCTTCATAATAGAGCAAGAAATAGACATAGGAATAAATGTATATAAATTAGGAGAGCAGGAAACTTTGATCCCAAACCCAATATTAGGTTGGGTTGCCAATCCCTACACCATTCCTACAAAGATTACAAGGGAAAACCCTGCAGAACTAGCTCTAAAAGAGTTATGTTCCTCCTCCTCCCTCCTTCTTAGGTATTTGTTTGTTTGTTTGTTTGTTTGTTTGAAGAAAGGGGCTCTGGTAACCTAAGCTGGCCTCAAAGCTGCCCAGTAACTACACGTTGGGCTCCACTCTCCTGCCTCTTCTGAGTGCTAGGATCATAAACATGTTCCTGGCCCAGGATTCCTTACTTCCCTAGGTCCAGAAGTCACTGAACTTTGAACTTCTGAGAAACAAAGAAGTTTTAAGACGGAGGAGATAGGGGTAGGTGAGTGTTAGAGCCATTTACGGGGCTGTATCCTTATTTTCGTGGGTTTCTGTGGTGGTTTGGATGAGAATGGCCCTGTAAGCTCATATATTTAAACGCTTGGCTCCCAGCTGGTGGAGCCGTCTGGGCAGGATTAAGCAGTGAGGGAGGCCTTGTTGAAGGAGGTGTGTCACTGGGCGGGCTGGGAGGTTTCAGAAAGACTGCCACCACTTGCTGTTATCTCTGTCTCTTGCTTCCAGGTCTGGATCTGATATATTGTATAGAAAGAGTGAATGACTGAATGCTATACTTTGGATGTGCAATTTCTCCCAAAGGCCCGTGTGCTAAAGGCTCCATCTCCATGCCACAGATTTACTGGGAGATGGTGGAACCAACACTATAAAGCCTGTGATTCGTCTTAAAAAGATGTCGTCTTCTTGATATCCACATGGCAGTCTTCCGCTCTCACCTCCTCCCGTTGGCTCTGCTCACCTTCAGTCTATACTTTTCACTGACTTTTCCCATTTCCAACCCATGTTTGGCAAAGACAAAATGTTTAGAACCCTCTCTCTACATCACTTCCCTTCTCCCTACTGGCCCAGAACTCTCTTTTCCTTCCAAGCTTGGCCTGAAAACGCAGACTCTGGTCTTCAGCTGGTTGTCTTGAATACTCTGGTCACCTCTTCACCATCAGTGTCCGGCTCCTCCTCCTCATGCGCTCTCATGAAAGCTGCCAGACTTTCAAATTGCAGAATCTAAAGGGCGGCCCTGGAGTGTTTGTGCCGCAAGCTTCAGGGTCCTCGTAGGACCCTTCCTGCCATTCATTCACTATTCTAAGAGCACCAATGTTTTCCTCAGAGAATCATCATGGTCTCTCAGATGGGCCCCGATCCTGCCTATGGAGTTTGACCTTTAACCTGTCTCTCCCAGATCCGCTCCTGTGCACTTGTCAGCTCGCTTGCTCATCTAGTTACAAATCACAGGGACTTTGGCACCATTTAGAAGATAGGGATTCAAGCAGCTCTAGGATGAGGGTTCTCTTCTCTAGAAACTACTTCCCCTCACAGCCTCCTCCACACACAGGCAGGTCTGGAAAGAAAGCTCAGTTGACCAGAGACCCAGACCACTGACACAGCTGGTAGAATCAGGGCTGAGATCAGACCCAGGCAGAGTAACTAAGTTCCTCTCCTGAGATTCTGGCCATAATAGGGTTAAGCCTCAGGCAGGGCAAGCTCAAAGGGTAAGCAAATTGTGAATATGGTAATGAAGTAAAGCGTCCAGGATTAAGAGTTAGGAGCCACAGTTCTAGAACAGTGTCAAGCTGGCATCTCAGCTCCTCACCTGGGTCCTTGAGGAAGGCACATTAACTTTTCCTCATACTTTATTTGAGCAAACTTAATTGTATTTCTGTTTCAGGCTCTTAGCAAAGTACTTACAGCTAATGAGACCCGGAGTTAGCACTTTGGAGGTTTCGTAATGGTCTCCATCTTGGTGATTCAAAGATATATTTTAAGGTAAAACCTAGACAGGCTTGGTGCAAAGATCTTTTCTTCTGGGCTACATAGGGAAGCTGAGGCAGAGGGATTGCAAGCTCAAAACCAGTCTTAATTAGACCTTCTCTCAAAATGAAAGAAATTAAAATGGCTGAGGTTCTACCTCAGTGGTACTGTTGTGCTGGTGTAGCGAGACCCCCAAGCAAGACCACCACAGAGCCGATATCCAATGCCAAACACACAGGGGTTTGTTAATAACAAGCAAGCCCGGCTTGGTCTGTGTCCAACACTCAAGACACAGTGGGTGGAGGAGGACGGCCCTGAGCTCTCAGGGTGAGGGTTTTTAAAGGGGAAAAACCGAAGCAGGTGGTACAAGCCTTTGCATCATATGGTTGATTGGGTGAGGGTGTGTAACCTTTGGATTTAGTGTTGGGGTTACAGTTACCATTTTTGGGCAGGCCTGGACAAGTCCCAGGCTCTGTCCTTGAGCTGCCATGGGGGCTGGCTGGCCTCACAGTTCACATTGACCCATGCACGTAGCTCTAAGTTGGTGAGGGGTCCCAGACAGTAAACAACTGGCTGGCTGAACCTTGAGCAGTCAGAGTACGTGCAGAAAGGGAGCTACTGCAAAGACTGTGTCTTTTGTTCATGGCCCTCCCAGAAACTGCTTGCTCAAGTCTGGGGAAACTGAAATTGAGGCCTGATCTCTGAGAGACGACTGACAGCCTGTTATGGCGTCTGTTCTTTCAGTACAGGGGTTACTCAGTGTGAGTATGTAAGGTCCCAAGCCCCAGGACCAAGAGAGGAGGAGAGCAGGACAGGAGAGGGACAAACTGCCAATAAGATTCTGGAAATCGCAGGCCTGAGAGCCTGTGCTGAGATCTCAGGATGGGTTGAAAAGTCATTTTTTTTTTCCATTAAATGGGGCTTTACTGATGTTTTGCAGACAGTGCTGTAAATGGTGAAATGTGAAGAATAATTAATAATCGTAAGTAAAAATAGCAAGTGCTTTTATGTTTGCCGTGTTCCAGGCCCTGTCCTGAGCACTTTATCTTCCCGACTTGGACTCTTTGTACCACAACACAAGGTGGGTGTGGTTTTCAACCATCTCCCTCTGCAAGCGGACAGACTGGGGCTGGGAAAGTAAGTTCTCCACAGCTACCCTGCCAATTGGTGAGAGACCTTGGCTGACGATCCCAGCAGTTTCTGGAATCTCTGCTCACAACTCCTGACCAAACTCTGTCACACCCTGCCATCCCACCCAAGTCAATTCACACTTAGGGTAAATGTTCGCAGTGATTTGAGCCTGGAGCCAGGACTACCGCTTTGGAAACACAGACCTTCCTCGTAGTCTGGAGGAATCTTTCCGAATGTGATAAACTGGTTAAAAACGGAAACCTATGTTAACAGTGGTGGAGAAGCTCTTACAAGTGAAGATAAAATGTGTGTGTGTGTGTGTGTGTGTGTGTGTGTGTGTGTGTGTGTGCAAGACAAATATGAGGACAAAAATACATAGCTATATGAGATTGTTATATATACTATATATTCATCACTATATCTGAAATAGTATTTATTCCATCCTTGAAACGGAAATATATATATTACATATATTGATTATACACACATTATATAAATATATATACATACATATAATAAAATTTTCCAGCGGTCTACATCTATAAATAGAGACAGTATGAAAATACATACACTAAGAGACAACCAGGGTATCCTCAAGATCAGTTAATGTTGAATCAATGAGAGCATGGGTTAAACTGATATGAACTGCTAAGATTTGGTCATTCAAGCGACCATTTCTGTCTTATGGAAAGATCCAGATATATTTTGGACAGATCTGGAAGGAGGCTCTGCTTTGTCTGCCGCTCTCTGGTCATGTGGACTGCACTGCTGTGTTGAAGTGGCTGGGGCTCTCACCATCACCACCTCCAGGAAGCAAGCAGCAACGGACAGCCCGTCCTGCGAAGGACTAGACCTGGTCTCGGACGCCGCTCTGTTCACAGTCTATTGCTACAGTTGCGCGGCCACACCTGGGACCAAGGGGATGATGGGAAATGAATGTACTTCCTGGCTGAATGGCTGGGCCCACGCCAAGCCAAGAAGATTCGAGGGAGACAGCACGGGGTTTATTCTGAACTCCTAATGTTAAAAATAAGGATCATTTCTCCTCTTTGGTTCTGTAAAGAACAGATTAAGATCGGGATGAGACCCAATGGCAAAGTAGACCAGACAGATTCAAATGGCCTGGTGAAGTGCAGGGCTTGGTTTTCCTTTCTTGGAGACTATCTCTGACTACATCTTGCCTTTCAGGGCTTTTGTCTGCCACTGGTTCCCTCCTCTCTGTTTCCGGAATTGCTGGTCCCACTTCCCAGGGCTCTCCAGCCATCTGGAAGGAGGAGGAGTATCAGGCAGCTCTAGAAGAAAGCTTTAGAACTTTCCATGGGTTCTGGTCGGTCTGGAAAGAAGTACCCATCCCTTTCCTTTATCTCCTCAGAGCAGATCGCTCTGGTCCCCCGGCATTCTTACCACAAGCTCCTTCATTCCCTAACTTATTTTATTTCCTTCTTTTCCATGGCTCCACACAATCTTTTGCGCAGTCTCTCCTTCCTTCATCCATTCTTTCTCCTCACCGACTCATTCATGATCCACTTTCCCACAGCTGTGGTTGCCCTGATTCATTTTATTAATATGCCTCTCCATTTCCTCATTTCCTTGCTCACAAAATGAACATCTCTGAGTAGCCATGTAAGAGTCTCTCCTGCCTATCACTGTGCTCCTCATCTCATCTGTTACCCTCCCTATGCCTTGCCCATCCCTCATGTCTGTCTGCCCGTTACCCGGCATGCTGTGCGTTGCCTGCTTTCTGATCCCTGCTACTAATCCTCTTGGCTCTTTTCTGTACTTTCATTTCGTCCTTTCTGCACCCATAGTATGGAGCATGAATTCTTCCACAACTACATCTTCCATTCTAATATCCATCCTAAGAGTATAATTGTCCAGTAATGCCACGGCTTTTTTATTTTTTTTAAGAATTGATGAACATTTATTTATCCAAAAAATATGTGTTTCAAGAGAAATACTGTAGATGAAGTCTAAGCACTAATTCCAAGACACTGGTTATAATATTTAACCATCTTATACAAAAATGTCTCCAGAGATCCATACAAAAAATGTGTGTGTGTGTTCTGTGTGTGTGTGTGTCTGTGTGTGGTGGTGTGTGTGTGTGCAAATAGCTGGAATTTTATCATAAAATAAAGCATTTCTAAGGGTTGAGGGAGAACACTGTGTCAACCCATGTTCAAGCATTTAAGTATTGTTCTTAAGTCACTAGAACAGATAGCTTTCCTGAGAGGCCGTTTCCTGTCCAGATGACTGACAGACTACTTGATTGACTTTTCCAGGAAAAACAAAGGGATGTTCTTGTTCTTAACCAGACAGTCTCCAGCTAGATAGCACTCTTTTGAGGGTTGAAACAACAGCTATGAATGCCTTTCCAGGCAGTTCAGAATATTATGTCTTCACTCAGCCAGAGATGTAACTCAGATCCTATTCATTTTACCTGTAACCAGGGCCCTATAGTTTCAGTTTCTGGTTCTCCATGCCACAGAATATGGGGAGGGTCCATTCCCAATGACCTTCAAGCCTATTAATATCTAGCTAGCTACCTAATTCTTTCCCTCGAGAGTTGAGGCCTTAAAAATGACTCAGGGGATGGTCTCAAGTGGTTCCGACTACTTACACCTGAGATGGAGTGTAGAAGGATTTAAGGTCCCCACTGTTGCTGACTTTCAGGTCTTGAGAGCAAATCAAGAGACCTAAGATGTATATGGAGTTAGATTGCCACAGGCTCATCTGAGAGTGAGCGGACTGTGAGAGAAGAGAGAAGGAAGGCGGCAGTTAGACGCAGCAAGCTTGAAGACTAATAGGACCGTTTCCAAGATTATAATAGGTCCAAGCAGTCTCACCCACAAAACTCACAAGATCCAGTTGCAACGCTCTTTTGATAAATATCCCATGGGTCATAGATTTGACCAAAGCCTGGGTAGAGCTCTTAGAGCTGCACAGTGGTGTTCAGTAACATACAATTTACAAGGTCTGTTGAGCTGTGGTAACCCTAAAGCTGGAGTCTTGAACAAAAGGACTTTTAATTTATCAAAAACCTTCTGTTCCTGTTCCCAAGAAAGGAGAACTTGGTCATTATGGCTCTTTAAGGACTTATGTAAGGCTTAGCTGTAAGGCCATAACCAGGAATTCAAAGTCAACAGAAACCCGTTAGCCTTGAAATTAAGAAGGTTTCCAATGAGGGGAACTGAAGGGCCTGGATGGCTTGGATAGAATCAAAATAAAGAGCTGTGGACCCTAGAGTTAAGATGAATCCAGACATAATACGTTTCAGGATAATAATTGGCCCTTGTGCTTAGAGACTCTGGGTTCTCTGTCAGCTAGGAAATGCAAAGCTCCTAACAGGTAGCTAGGAGCTTTCTTTATGGAAGAAGATGATCTCTGTTCTGAGACCATTCTATTATGTACAGTTAAGCAATCCAGGTTACTATATAGGACCTGTATGAAATTTGGGGGCTACCTCTGAAGACCTGGAGAACAAAGGCTCAAGTGAGTCATCTATTCCAAATTTGTACATCAGTCCATTACAAAATGAAACTGAGACTCGGTGCTGAAAGATATAAAAGAAGACATCTTAAGATCTAGAATGGGGGTGGGAAAGTAGGGTGGGCTTTAACTGGGAAGAGTAATACAGGTGGAGAGGAGAGAAGGATAACTAACACTGATGATGTCTGAAAAAGCCATAGAAATGTATTAGTTTATGTTTACTTAAAATATATATACATGAACCTAAGAGAGAGCTAACTACTGCCTCTTCCTAAGCAGTAGTTCCTAACTATATCCTAATCCCATATCCTTACACTTCCAGGTAAGTGTAGCTCCCATCTCTCATCAAAGGCTTTCTTTTTGCCCCAAAAGGAGACCATTACATTCACAAATGCAGAGAACCACGGACTATGGGTGCCAAACCCCAATTATTATACGTATCAACCCAAAACCCTACACCAGAGGCAAGGCACCTCATTAGAAGAGGGGCAGAATGCAGGAGCCAGAAAACAGGATGCCTGGTGCGAGATCGCGTCTTCTAAATATACATGGAAGCTGTACCCAGGAAATTCTCAGACTGCATAAAGACAACACCAGCCAACAGTGACATGCAAATGTAAGTGAGGAAAATCTCACAAGGCATCTATAGATGAAGAGCTACAGGCAATGAATGGCTGAGAGAAGGAGAGCAGTCTTCCCAGGGATGAGCCTCTGACAGGTTATCCAATTACAAGTGGTCATCCCTAATCACATACACATGCAAACAACACTAATGTTGTGTGTGTTGCTTGTGTGTTGTGTGTGTGTGTGTGTGTGTGTGTGTAGACAAAACAATGATTAATTAAAGAAGAGGTCAATAATTTGAAAGGAGTTGGGCATACACAAGAAATAGGTATAAATGATGTAAATACAGTATGAGATTCTAAAGAAAAGTAATTAACAAGCCAAACAGCATGATGTATTTGTTTTATTCTCTACACAATTAATAAATAGATGATTAATTAATTAATTAGAAAATAAACCATTTTAAAAGTGGAAAAGAAATATCTAGACATGAAACATGAGGTATTCAGAAATTTGGGTGACAAAGTATAGGGGTTAGGACTTCAGATCTACAGGAATAACACATTCATTTATTGCATGACGTCTTACAGCATCTGCAGTCTCTCTGAGTCTTTTTTATGACTAGTACTGGCATATACAGTGTGTCTAACATAGGTTAAAAGCCCATAAGTAGAAATTTCACTGATTAGGAGTTGAAATCCTGCTTGGCTGTAAGCAGGAAAATATTATTTATGGTTAGGGAAGGCATGAGAGGCCTTTAATCTGATTCTGGCTTTCCTTTACAAACCATATTCACAAAAAATGTCTACCTTGCGGATTCCACCAGAGTCTGATAACCCACCCACATAGCTAATCATGTTTTTGAGATTACTGTTGGGTGCCTCTGAAAATGCATGTTACTCTCAGATGTGGACAGTGTACCACCATAAAAGAATATCAAGATGATACACATGAAGAAAGCCGACGTGGATGATCAAGCTTCTTTGAGCACTGCCTCACATTTGGAATGGAGCCACAGCATCTAAAATGACCTGAGCAAAGGAACCAGCACTCCTGTATACACTGCAGCCACACACACACTCACCCCTTCCTTCCTGGTGCCTGTTACATCAGCCTCCTTGCGTTTATTCTGAGCTTGTTTGCTTTACCTACTTTCGTGTTGCTTGGATTTTCTACCTAAGTTCATTGGTTTTGCTTTCTATTTTACAGAGAATGAAAAAAAATTAATCTGTGTGTTTAAAAATAGATGAGAAAGTTCAAGTTGTAAAAGAGAGAAATAAGATTAAAAGAGATGTCCATGTGCTTCCCCTGCCCGCCTTTGAACCTACGGTTTCTGTGAACAAGGTACTAGGATTTTCACTCACTAAGCGGTGTTTTCTCATCTATATTGTAGTAAAGGTCATCCTTTGGAACGCCAGATTTATAAAAACAGACCCTGTCGTCTCAAGTGATGTGCCCCAAGATTGATTGTCACAAATTCTCAAATGTACAAACCGTCACTGCACATTAGCATTTCCCCACCACAGTGAGTAAAGAGCAAACTTCAGGTGGGAACATGGCTGTCAAGGGGACCAGCTTCAGTCACCGGTAAAGTGGGCCTCTCAGAGTGCCCTGACCTCATATGGAACTCAAACTCTCCAATCAGTTGTGAAGAATTGAATTTGGCGAGCTTTCCAGCATGTATACTATGAAATCAATGCTGAACTAAAGAGGCTAGAGAAAATCTAACAATTGGCATTTCTGGGACTTTACAGAGCTTGTAATATGATAATGCATGTTGTAGTTGTCCAAGAGAGATATAATCTACAGACTCCGGTTTGGAAAACGCAACTGGGCATGCCTCGTTGACCCTGAATGCACCTCATGTGTCAACATGAAGGCTAGCTTCTGCTTCTGAACCCCTTCCCCAGAAGGGGAAACCACTGCTTTTGATTACTATAATTAGCCAACCAAGCTAGCATTAACTAGTTGTAAAAGCAGAACCTCAGTCAACTTGATAACCCTTCTTTACCCCTCCCTTCTCTTGCCCGTGGGAAATCATGTCCTAACTGTATCACAGAGTTATCCGTTGTTCCTTTCCCACTGCTGCTGTTTTACGCCCTTCTCAGCTTGGGTTTTCTTCACAGTAGCTCCTGGACCATGAATTTGCATCCAAATAGATCATTCATCTTGTTCAGTTTGATTTTATTTTGCTTAGAAATAGGAAGGAAAGAGATGTGATTCTACGTGCATCAGAGAGAGTGAGGAATATTTGTGACGGGAAAGTGGAGCAGCCCTGCTTCCGGGAGCATGAGTCTGAGAAGGTGTTCCAGGTTGTCAGCCCAGCCTCAGCCAGAATGCCCTTCTATTAAATCTAAGGGAGAAGGGCTGGCTACTAAGGAACAGAGTTCAGGTGATTATTTGATTGATAGATTAAACACATTTTTTTTTTTTACTGTGCATGTCTCTTCCCACAATTCCTCTAACTTTAATCACGTGCATGCCCAATGTCATAGGCCTAAGATGGTAAATGGAGGATGTTCCCAAAAGTTCATTTGAAAATACAGTTTGCCTTTCTGGACATACACCCAAAAATAATTCAGCCTGATCAACCCTTCTATTCTCCTACCAGATACATGAGGAATAGACTTGAATAGAAATAGTTTAAGTACTACTTTAGCTAAGGAATGAGGCATCTATGTTATGTTCAGAGATGGGTATTCGTGTAGCTAGATGCATGTCGGATTTGAGAAGATGGGGTTGCTAGGTGCACTGTTTGGAGAGAGTGTGTGTGCATAGTGCATACAGTTGAAGAACTGGGCTGCCACGTGCATTATAAGGAGAGACTGTTGTGTAGTGGTTTTCTCCAAGATTAAACCTTCCACCTTAGAGGGAAATTAGTTAAGATACAAGATGTTAAAGAGGGGTGAAAAACCAGGATGTTCTAAGGGAAGGTGAGACACTCCACCCTTCAGGGAAGTTCATTAAGCTCAGAGGTTAAAAAACAAACAAAACTCAAGGGCTTCAAGAAGTCCCTGAGATTGACCAGATTTACTAGGTCCCTCCCTCCTCAGAGTGAAGAGTGTATAAGCAGCAATGACTTCTGAGAGACACTCTAGAAATCAGCTCAGGGATCAGCTAAGGTGATTGGAAACAAAGCCACCAACTGCCTGGAAGAGGCATGGACCAGCCAAGCTTCCTGGAAGAGGCTCAGACCAACTGAATACCTGGAAAGGACCTTCTCCCATCTGCTGAACTGCCCTCAGGCTGTTGTCCTCTAAGTTCACAGCTTTTATAAGCTGTCATCCATGGTGGTGTGGGCTTTGGTGATGTTGCTGTCGCTGAGTAATTTTTGATCTGGTAAGTAACCCCTCACCCACATTCCTGTATAAAACCCCCAAGACCTCCTTGGTTCACCAAGTTGGATTGTGGCTTCTTGGCTTTGGTCTGCCATCAGTTCCCTATCTGAGGTGAGTAGAGGTCACATCTCCCAGAACAGTGTCACACAACAGAGGATAGTGTGCATAACCAAGTGTGGTGGTTGGATGAAAATGGCTTATCCCTCAGGCCATAGGAGTGTCACTATTAGGAGGTGGGCCTTGTTGGAGTGGTGTGTCCATGTTGGAGGAAGTGTGTCACTGGGGTAGGCTTGGAGATTTCAGCTCAAGCCAAGCCTAGTGTCTCACTCTCTTCTTGCTGCCTGCTGATCTAGACATAGAACTTGAAGCCACTTGAGTCCATAATGGTAATGGACTAAACCTCTGAACTATAAGACAGCCCCAATTAAGTGTTTTTCTTTTTAAGAGTTGCCATGGTCATGGTGTCTCTCCACAACAATAGAAACCCTAGAAAGAGACAGAAGTTAGTATCAGAGATTGGGGTATTACTGTGATAGGCCTGGCCATGCTTTTGTTTAGAGGAACATAGAACGCTTTGGACTTTGAACTAGAAAACTGATTGGGCATTTTAAGATGAGCTTAATGGGCCATACTAGTAGGAGCATGGAAAATAGTGGTGCAGACGCAGATTTCAACTGTGGGGCCCGGTTCAAGACGTTTCATAAGAGAAGAAAGTTAGTAAGTGGCCTAGAAACCATGCTGTGATGTCTTAATGAAGATTGTAGCTGTTTTCTGCCCTTGTCCAAAAAAAAAAAAAAAAAATCTGCCTAAGACTGAATTGCAGTTTGGCAGAGGAAATTTCCAGACAGCCTTGTATTGACTGTGGTGTTCCTTATTAGTGGCCACACTTAACACAGATCTATAAAGAAAAGGAGCATGCCAAGCAAGGAAAAAAACACAAAAGGTACAGTTTGAGGAGAAAAGGGGGCACCAAAGTGTGTAAAGGAACTAAATCCTGAGGTTTATCAAGGAGATAAACAGATTGTAGAAAAGCCTGGTGCTAAATGGAATAAAGGGAGTGGTGACCTCAGGCGAGACCCCACCCAGCTAAGCTTCCAATTTGTGAAAAGGAATTAAAGAAAAGCTTAGAGCCGGGTGGGGTGGTGCACACCTTTAATCCCAGCACTCCAGAGGCAGAAGCTGGGAGATTTCAGAGTTCCAGCCAGCCTGGTCTACAGAGCAAGTGCCAGGACAGCCAAACTTAGGCAGTGAAGGAAACCATCGAAAACAGAAAGTTGGTGAAAATTTGAATGAGGGGGCCATGTTCTAGAGAAAGGAGTTGGAGGTCTGCGGAGTGCTTTAACATCAGACATGGAGATGCAAAATCTGGAGTTTGCCAGCTGGTTTTCAGTCTTGCTTTGGTCGAATATTTCCTTACTATGCTCCCTTTCCTCCCCTTTGGAACAGTAATGCATATCCTGTGCCATTATATGTTGGAACTATGTGATCTGCTTTTTTATTTTGATTTTACAGATTATAGTTAAGAGATCACATGAGACCCAGAAGAGACCTTGGACTTTGGAGTTTTAAATAGTGCTGATACTGTAATAGACTATGGAGACTTTTCAAGTTGAACTAAATGCATTTTGCATTATGATATGGCTACAAGTCTATGGGAGCCAGGGAGTGGAACATGGGGATTTGGTTGCAAATGCCCATCCCCTAGGCCCATAGGGAGTGGTACTATTAGGAGATGGGGCCCTGTTGGAGTAGGTGTGTCCTTGTGGAGGAAGTGTGTCACTGGGGGTGGGCTTGTAGGTTTCAGATGCTCAAGCCAAGCCAAGCCAAGCCAAGCCAAGCCAAGCCAAGCCAAGCCAAGTCTCAGTCTCTCTCTCTCTCTCTCTCTCTCTCTCTCTCTCTCTCTCTCTCTCTCTCTCTCTCCCTGCTGCCTGCCTATCTGAACATAGAAGTCAGCACCATGTCTGCCTGCATGCTGACATGCTTACCACCATAATGATAATGGACTGGACCTCCTAACTGTAAGCCAGCCACAGTTAAACACTTTCCATTATAAGAGTTGCCATAGTCTTGGTATCTCTTCACATCAACAGAAATCCTAACTAAGACACTAAATCCAAATAGGATCCAGGTTAAAGATTTTCTGCACTTGCTTGCTTCAGAAAGGACCTACAAGAAGGGTAGGAAGATGGTGGAGGAAGGGTGGATAAGAAGAAAACATACAACATGTATGCAGGAGAGAGACATAATGAAATACATTGTGGAAAACATACGTTAACGAACAGATTTTCATCATGAGCAATTGGGGCTGAGTCCTATAGGGCCCCTTTGAGTATCTGAGGACAACCCCACAGAAGAGTCCCCCGAGAGAAGTGGAAACTGGGCAATGGAATGACCTTCAAGTCATTCCACATCAGATGAAGTCACTTCTGGGGGGCTGACTCTCCATCTGTTCCGGACTGAGGCTCTCAAGGTCCCCAGCAGCTCCCCTGCATCTTCATATCAGCAGACTTCCGGCTGTTCTCCTGCAGCCTCACCCTCCTCACCCCTGCTTCACTCTGGTATTATCTGTTCGTATACCTATGGGAGGTCACATCAGTCGAGCCGCGGAGCGCTCTCTGAACTGTTACTGGCATATTTTGTATTGAACTGTATTTTGGAGTGGCCCCGCACATGAAGATTTCAGAAGATTTAACTCTCCATTGCATATTTATTTTGTCTTCTATTCATCACTTAGCTCTCTCTTCCCCTCAGGCTTTCTGTTTGTAGTGTCTGCTCCATGTCTCTGCTTTTGCTAATTCCACATCCACCCTGAAGCCCTCGAGTGTTTTCTTGCAGTGAGCCTTTCCCTGATCCTTATGCTGCTTGCTTTAATTCCGTCATGTGACTCTTAAACGTTGCCTTATCTTTGTTTTCTACCCATTACGAAGCTTGGCTTCCTGCTTTGTACTCTTTTCATTCGAATCAATTCTCCCTCTTACTGTTATGAATGTGCTGGTGTGTCCCTCTGCCCTCCTGCAGCCTGGAGGAGCAGGGAGGCAGCTTCCAGGGCCACCTGCCCTGCCCAGGGCCCTTTCTGGCAGTCAGATCTCATTTCCCCTCCCCTCTCGGATCTGTACCTGCCGTAGCCCCAGGAAAACAGGGAGCCAGTTCTGAGCAAGAGCCCCAAGGACAGCTGTTGATCCCGAAAAACGGTTTTAATTTGTCTCTGTCTCATTAGCTTAATGCTGATGCTGGCGGCCCTCGGCTGCTGACCAAGCCGAGTGGCTGCTTTTCAGCTCACCCTGTAGCTTATCAGGTCCACAGATGAAGCTGACAGCTCAAGTCATTTCCCTTTGCGACCCTGGTCCTTTGTGGTCACTCCCAAGGACAGCCATTCATCTTTGGGTCTACAGTAATTAAGGCTAGAAAGGAGACCTGTTCTCGCTGGCGAGCTTTCCTCGGTGAATCAGTATGACAGGTGAAAATCATATAAATGAATGCTTACGGGGCAGAAACACTTTGTCAGTGGGTCTGCTTTGACGGCCAAGACTGGAGATTGTCCACCTAACCTGTGCTACAGGAAGGAGAAGCCAGAGGCTGGCTTGTCATAAATTGCCGTGAAAATTGACCCCATTCATATTTAGGCAATTCATATTTAAGAATGATGCAAAGCAGCCGGGCAGTGGTGGCGCACGCCTTAATCCCAGCACTCGGGAGGCAGAGCCAGGCGGATCTCTGTGAGTTCGAGGCCAGCCTGGGCTACCAAGTGAGTTCCAGGAAAGGCGCAAAGCTACACAGAGAAACCCTGTCTCGAAAAAAAAAAAAAAAAAAAAAAAAAAAAAAAAAAAAAGAAATGATGCAAAGCTTAGAGAAATGTTTGCCTTTCCGCAAATGACTTAAGTTGCCACATTTGAAAAAAACGGGAGCTTAGGACTGAAATTGATCAAGTTAAGGATCTGTTTGGCAGAGTGCAGTAGGTAAATCTCCAAGACAAATAACAGCAGGGCTAGCTCCTGGACCAGCTTCTCACCACTGTACCCTGTGCTGTGGACACGACCTCATTTGTATTTACTGTTTAATGGCCTCAATGGCACAAGGCAAGTGGGAATCCAGCAGGATTTGCCAAGTCGAGGGATGCACAGGCAGTTTCTCCGTAGACTCCTAAGTCCAGTATCCTACAGAGTCCTATCGTGTCTGAGCCAGCATCTCTGAGTTTTGTGTAGGACCAGCTCCTGGGCAGAGGCTTGACTGGGATAACCCATTCCTGTTCAGATCTAAATGAAATAGAAACAAACTTTAGACCTCACAATCCTTCCTCCTGCTCCACGGCGTTTAGAAGTCACTTTCCATTAGCAGGAGGCCACCCTGCTTCTTCCTAGCCACTTGGTTGCCTCTGCTCCTAGGCTGTGCCTCCTAGGAGGCAGCTCATTCGTTCATTCATTCATTTAAACTGTAGTCTCTGGATGCCCACTGTGGATAAGAGCTGTCCAGCAAGGCCATCCATGACGGTGTGAGATCTCTTACCTTACAGGAACCAGTCAGTATAAGACCAGAGTGCTGGGGGTACGTCACTAGAGGCTGAACCCAGGGAACAGTGTTAGGGTCAAAGGAGCCAGGGGTGGGGTACAGATATCCAAGGGAGCTCCTGAAGCCTTCCTCTGCTACCACTCAGTGGCAGCAGCTGGATGAATGGTCAACGTGTGCCTGCAGAGGTGTGCATGCTTCAACCTGCAGGCACTGGGCAGAGCACTGGGCACATATTCATGTTTATTAAGGAGTAAATCAATGTGGTAACTTGTGACTTAAAGAACAAAAAGATGGAGTTTAGTAAATGGAGAAGGGGGTAGGCTTAATTATTATTTTCCTTCCCTCAATAATTTACATACTTGAGCAGCGAATATCACGGGGGTGAAGAAATCAAAACTCTACAGCAAGACAGATACTGAGAAGTCTCACGTTCCATTGTCTACACCTGTTCGCCTTCCACAAGAAGCCATTCTTATTCATGTAAATTACCATTTTGTTAATGTTGAGTGTATTATCCCAGTGTGTCCTTATGCAAATGAAATCATGGTATAAATACAGATACATTCTTACTTTTAACCCTCGTCCTCACTAATGGTGGCATACTACGTAAACAGATTTGCCTTTTGGGTTTTTAATTTGTCATGGTATCCAGAAGCTATTTCCCTGCCAACGCTATGGGAAAGACTTTATTCCCTTCTGCACCTGTGTGTTACACCGTGGACCAGAGGGCCTTACGTGACAGACCATGCCAGCACTTGGGTTTGCGCATACCTCTCCTCCTCTTCATCTGGGTGTCGAAACACCTGTCCCCTCCTCAGCTGTTACATCCAAGGATGGAATGTGCTCCTGTGCACGTGTTATAAACCTCACCTTCAGGGCAGTCCTATCTCAGAGCATCCCAGAGGAAGTTAAAACGGGATTCCCTCTTCTCTTCCTTCCTTCTTCCTCATACTGGGGATTAAACACAGGACCCTGCTCAGTGTCCTACCGCTGAGCCGCCCCTCTAGCTCTTTTTGTAGTGTTACATTTGAGAATGTGTCTAGGTCATGGCCCAGCCTGGTCTTGAATTCATTGTTAGTACCACACAGACTTTGAACTTGGAATCCTCCTGCTTCCAGCTGAGGCTCACTAATGTTTTTCAGAGTCCTTCCTTAGGCTGAATACATTGCAGGGATTTCTGCAAAGGAGACGCCATCGTGGGACTGCGAGGTCCCAGGTCCTGATGCAGGAGTTACCTGAGGCCCTTCCTTCGCTGTCTGGAGTTCAGCCCACAGGTGAGCTCTAGCTAGGGTAGAGGAGGGCTGTCTTCCGGTCCACTTTACCCTGGATGTTCCCGAGTCCAGGGACTGTCCCAGCGCACACACTCTTAGCCCTGTCTTCTGCCTAAACTAAAAGCATCCATAGGACGAACCACCTGATTTTCCAGGTAATAGCGTATTCAGTATTCTCTGGTGAATTCCTTCTAGTCAGACCTCTAGTGTGCAGTACGAAGGATCTAAGAAGAAAATAAAACTAACATCCTATGGTGGTAATTATTGCTGACTTGTGTTTTGCTTCAGTATTCTAGACAGCTCCACTGCTTTGTGTGGCTGCTTTTTTTTTTTTTATGCCATATTTTACCTGGGGTTTCTCTGCTCAGCACTTTGTGGTGGTGGTGGGTTGTTGTTGCTTTGTCATTGTTGCTGCTGTTACTTTGTTGTGGTGGTGGTGTGGCTGTTCCCGCCCCCCTTCACTTCCACAGTCAAGGAGCGCAGGCGCACAATTCTCCCCACAGAAGGACACAGCTGAGTGTACGAAAGGGTCCCGGGTGTGCTTGTTTCCTATACTGGCTGCTGTTTGCTTTGGTTGTCTTAACCGTGACTGTGGGTTGCTATAAAACTGATTGATCTACAGCCTCCAGATCGATAAGACATGGCAAAATGGACCGCGCTGTCATGCTGCCGCTCACCCATCACACAAGAGCTCAGAAAGCAGATGGCAGCTGGGAAACAGTTCTTTCTCTTTGGAGACTATAATGAAACACCTACCCCAAACCGGGTGGAGCCCCGGCCTGGTCATTCTCCCCAGAGAAGGATCAGAGCATCGAGAGACACAATACAGCTTCAATGCTGACATTGGGGAGCTTCTTAGGGAGGACCATTGTTGCCGCAGTCGTCCATTTAGATAGGAAAAAAGAAGGCTGTCCTGAGAAATAGTGAAGGAGAAAGCAGAATGAAGAAAAGGCTACATTGCTCAGCAGCCTGAAGGTGAGAACTGAGCATCCTAGCAGAAGGTGGAGTGGGAGGTGCAGCTGGGAGAGTTTTCTCTCCAGGTCCCGCCAAGCCCCAACAGTCCTTAGCCCACTTACAAAATAAACATACAGACGCTTATATTATTTAAACTGCTTGGCCATTAGCTCAGGCCTACCATTGTCTAGCTCTTACTCTTATATTTAGCCCATTTCTATATAATCTATACTTTGTCACGTGGCTCGTAGCTCACTGGTACCTTACATCTTCCTTGTCCTGCGGTGGCTGCAGGCAGTCTCCCCCTTCCCTTCCCGTTCCCTCAATTCTCCTCTTGTTAGTCCCACCTATACTTCCTGTCTGGCTATTGCCAGTCAGTGTTTTATTTATTAACACATTTGCCATACAGAACATCCCACAGCACTACCCCTTTTCTTTCTTTTTTTTTTTAAGGAAGGTTTTAACTTTCACATAGTAAAATTGCAGATAACAAAACAATATCAAGCAAGAATTGCAGTTATAATATATAGTCTATTTATAATAACTAGTCCATTTGGAAAAATTAAAGAAGATATCCTATCTATATTACATTTGTGAGCCTAAGTTTCATATCTAACTTATCTTTTATCATAACTAAGGAAAATTTAAACTATCTAGTTTCAACTACATCAAAGGGGTTCCTGAAGCTGGAATGCCAGAGAGTCTGAGTCTCCTTGTCCGTTGTTCTCTGTCTGTTGTCACCTCTCTTCAAATCGTCAGCAACCTCTGCTGCAAGCACCCTGGTGTTAGGGGTCTGCTGCAAGCACCCTGGAGTTAGAGGTCTGCTGCAAGTCTGCTGCAAGCACCTGGAGTTAGAGTCTGCTGCAAGCACCCTGGAGTTAGGGTCTGCTGCAGCACCCTGGAGTTAGGGTCTGCTGCAAGCACCCTGGTGTTAGGGGTCTGCTGCAAGCACCCTGGAGTTAGAGGTCTGCTGCAAGCACTCTGGTGTAAGAGGTACTGCGTGAAGGGACAGGAGACGGGCTTTATCCTACAGATAGGAAACTCAACGCCTTCCCTTTGGCATTCCCATTCAGCTGAGTCATTTCAATACACCCAGCAAGCCACAGAGCTGGGAGTAGAAGAGGAGAGGAAAAGGTGTTACGTTGTCAAGGTCCCATTTTCCATCCTGCCTGGAGACACTTTGAGTGTCTCTCTAGTCTTTCATTGCCAGTCCACATGATTGACACAACTCTGCTCCATTCCAGCCCCTCAATCCCAGCTCCTCTTCATCCTCCAGGTTCTTCTGCTTCTGGCCACCGCCACAGAGAAACACTTGAGTGACATTTTACCACCTCTGCCACCCATTGCAAGAGGCACACAGGCTCAGACCCAGTTCTCAGTAGAGACACCTGGGACTGAGGCTGCAGTCCTGTTATCCTGTGGACCCAACTTCTAAGTGCTCTCCTCTTGACCTCCTGTGCGCGCAGTGCTGTATGCAGGGGGTGCATTCTCCCTCTTCTGGCCCCCAAAGAGGCTGATGTTCCAACTCTGCTCTTTTCTGAGAGAAAGGTCAATGTGACAACGTCACTGTTCCATCTACAATGCATCATCAGATAGAACAAGGGTCATCTACTGGGACTACTCAGGAAATCTGAACTGCCATGCCCATGGGCACCCCAGTCCCCCAAGTGCATTATACAGTAATATGCATGGGAAGCTTTTGCAATTCTTACTACAAACGAAGTGGTAGTTTGGGAGGGTTTGTTTGCTTGTTTGATTTATTGAAAATGAATCTGGCTCCTGCAGAAGTGCTTCCTTTCTGAAGTCTTCAGTGACTGTACAAGAGTTTTATGCAGATTAGTCAAATGATCCATCCATGTGGTGCCCCCACCCCCTGTATCCAGCAACTCTGGAGACTAAGATGAGAGAATCACAAGACCAAGGCCTGCCTAGGCTGCAGAGGAGTTCAAAACCAGCCTGGCATCTTAGTCCACACCAAAACAAGAGAGGAAAAGATGACTGGGGGGTATAGCCAGTGGTCAGGGCTTGCCTCAGCCCTAGCTCACCGATATGGAGGCAACAGAGGAAGGGACTGTCAATGAGGCTCATGACCTGGAAATCACAGGCAAATTTTCCTAGGTGCCTTTTCGAGAAAACATCTATGTTTTATTTTAAAATCAGATTCGACAAAGGGTTTGTGGTGCAAATAAGGTCAAGAACTATGGTCACTAACCTGAGGTCAAGGTCATAATCTGTTTCCCCTTAGCTGTTGTGCCTCCCATGGATCATGCTTTGGCACACAGGAAATAATTAAAGATCTGTTCAAAAGAGAACAGTCTTCCTGCTCTCTGAATTAAAACCTTAAAACTTGCAAATTTTATTCAGGCTCAGTGTGATGATAGCACCTTACAGCTCTAAAGGGAAGCCGATGTGACACCATCACTTCTTGGTCACAAGGATGAAACACCTGTCTCCCCTCTGCCCTGTTCCAGGTGTGGCTTCCTGAGGTTGGATGCCACACGTCTTCACAGAGCACGGCTTGACCAAGGCCTCTGTGCAGGTTAAAGCTCTCTACCTGCCTCATATGGTTTGTCCTGTGCCCACTTCCCTGGGGACACAAAGGCAAATGTTCAGCCCACTTCAGAGATGCTGGTACTTTGATCTTGAACTCCACATGAGTGAGATAACGCATCGCTGTTCTTTAAGGTGTTCAGGTATGGCCCATAGCTACAGCAGCCCTAACAACAAGCTAACACACACCTACTTCACACGGTTTCAAGATGAAGAAATAAATGCTTTCTTGCTTGGTATAAGACATGAGAAGAATCTAAATACATAGAACAAAATGTAAAATGACCCCTTCTCCATCCATTACCCTTCCCAGTCTAACAGTGGTCATACTGACAGTTATCCTTCTAGAACATTTTGTATGCAGTTACATATATATTTGTAGATATACCCACGCATAATTATTTTGTACGTGTGTGTTTGTGTGTGTGATGTACGCACATGTACATGCATACGTGTGCATGTGGATGGGAGCGAGAGGTCAGTGATGGGTGTCTTCCTCCATTGCTCTCCACCTCACTTTTTGAGACAAAGTCTCTTCCTGAACTTGGAGCTCAGCAATTTGGCTGTCTGGCCAGCTGGTGAATTCCACTTGTCTCTGCCCTGAAGCTGCACTCAGATCGACATGCTCACATAGTATGCACTTGACCCTCCCTCAACGCCTCACGTTTACTCTGAGTTTTCACTGCATGTTACTACCGTCTGGACACCTAGATAGTGTTTCTGATTCTGCTGGGTGTTGGTTCAAGAGTTCTTTCTTCAGCTCCCCACTGAAGAGCTCTACAGGAATGTCTTTGTATGTGCGCACGCATACACAAAGCTCTGGGTTTTAATAAGCATTCCTGGAAAGAAAGAAAAATTCAAACAAAGGAACTTCCCTTGGGCAAAGTGTACGAAGTAGAAAAGCTTTAAGAGCTTGCTAAGGTGGATCTACTTTTCTGCATTCAAAGCCAGGTGTGGATGAAAAGGTAGAAAGGATGTTTTCTACCCAACCTGAGGGTAACCATGCGGCCACTCAAACACAAATAGGAATTGTTTACCACAAAGCTTCTCCTAGTACCAGCCCAGTTCCACCCACTAAAATTTCATCTCTTCCCTCAACCCAGACAGGTGCTGCTCCCTCCTTCTATGGACTGGGAAATTCCTGCCTTTTAAAAACAAAGCAATGTAGGTCCTGTTGCGGAGCACATAGGGACTGGAATTCCTCTGGTCTTCTTGAGTTGATACACAAGCTAAAGCTCTAGAATGATAAATCTGGGAGAGAGGTGGGAGGTTCAGGGTAGAAAGGGGGAGCCACCAGGCCTGGCAGGGCCAATATGTGCTGGATTATCTAGTCTGATGTTTTTCCTACCTCGCTCGCCATGATCCTCAGAACTCTCTACTGACCAAATGCTAAACAAACGAAACACCCCTGTCCAGCAGCCAGGGCTAGGGGGACTTTGTTTACTTTGCTGCCCATGAAAAAAGAAAGAATAGAAGAGAGAGAGAGGAGCCACGGGCTGGGAAGTTGAGACTCAGAGGAGAACCCTGTAGGTAAAGGAAATACAAACCAGATAGAGGATAGAAAGATGTGAAGAGAGAACTGCCCTCTGCTTGCTGTGGTCGCCGAGCTCCAAGGTTGGCCCTGGCGATACACAATGTTGTACATCAATCTGGCTGGGTCAAAGTACCCAGATAGTTCAGTAAATACTGTCCTGGATATTTTGTGGGGTAGTTCTGTTTAGTTTTGGGCAGGGAAGAATGGGGTTAACATTTACATCAATGAATTTTGAATAAAGCAGGTTACCTTTAATAATGTGTGTGGGCCTCTTTTAATCAGAAGACCTTAATAGAAAAAAAGTAGACCTCCTCTGAGCAAGGAGAAAATATTGGAGCAGATTACCTGCCGAGTTTGGAGATCTCTCTCTCCTTCCTCCTTTCTCTTCTTCCTTCTCTCCCTCGCTCTCTCCTCCTTCTCTCTTTGTCTTGCTTTCTGAAGTGTACCTCATCAGTCTGGGCAGCATAGGATAGGTTCTGGTCCTACTGATTCTGCTCTCTGAAGAGCCTTGACTGACAAGCCTCCAGCGATCCCTCATGGGTTCTCATGTCACTTCTATGTCAAAGGGTACATATGGCTTGCTGGGTCTGGTAATTCCACCTACTCTAGAGGCTGAAGCAGAAGATCAGGAGTTCACTATCTGATTCGGCTTCAGAGTGAGTTCACTGCCCCCCCCCCCCGCCCTGGCAATTTAATGACACCCTGTCTCAAACTAACAAGCAAAAGAGAGCTAGAAATACTATTCAATCTTGGAGCCCTTGCCCGGCATGCATGAAGTCCTGGCTCCAATCCCTAGTAGCAGGGGCCCATTCCCAGTCTCTTGAAAATTTGCTGGGCCTATGATTGCTTTGGTCAGTGACATATGGAAGATATGACATCCTGAAAGTGTAGGCCTTTGGTGACTGGAACTCCTGCTTCTTCCTCTTACAGCCCATCTGCCATGCTTTGAGAGAGCCTGGCCTCATGGAGACTAAGAAGATGAGGTGTCCAGAGCTCTGGTCACAAGCTCCCATGGTGGCCATGGTGCCATCTTGCATTTTCCAAAGTCAGGTGAAACCTCAGAGGCCTACGGCGGAAGATGACTCCGAACTGCCCAGCTGAGCTCAGGCAACCCCAAGGCATTGTGGGCATGAAGAAAATAGATTAAAGCACTAAGATTTGAGGCTTGTTTGATATATAGTAATAAACAATCTTCCGTAAAATTCTGCCCTTCCTCCCCAAGTCTTTGGGCAATTACGGCCAACAATGCCCTACTGAAGAAAAGGCCCATGGCCCCATGTTCTGCACTTGAACCAGTCAGCTGAATGCTACTGCTCCTGCTCTGTTCTCAGGCACCCAGTGATTTGCTCATTAGCAAAGGGAAAAACGTGGCCTTGCAGCCTTTAACTTGTAAAACAAAGTGATTTGTTGTTTGGATAGAGGCAGGAACTTTGGAGGGAGTCATTTGAATTAACTTCACTGTTATTTTCTTGGTAGGAGCCTAGCCTTAATGGCTCCCTTTCAACATTAATATTACACTGCAGTGCCCAAGGTCATTATGCATCCAAACGACAGCGGATCTGGGCCAAGATGCTCATAAACTGTACTTTATGACCCACCACAGGAATGGGCTCCCTCTCCTCAAGAGGAGGTTCATTCCAGTTCTGTTTAGGAGACTGACATTAAAGCCTGGCGATGATGACCTCCCTAATGTAGGCTTAACCTAAAAGAACCTAAGAAACTCACAGAATCTCGTGGTAACAGGGCCTAAGATTTATATTCTACAGGCAGGTGTGTGAAAACCAATAATGAAGTCTGCTTCCTATAAATAAGCCGGCATTCTCTGGACCCGATTGGTGAATGAATTGCGAGGGGGAGCTCAGATTTAAAAAAAAAAAAAATGAATTTGCCACAATTTATGGCCTCAGTGTCTCCTTCTTCTTGCTCTTTATGGTGAGGACAGCCACATACAGTAGAAGAGCCTATGCGTATAAGGGAAGCTCCAGACTCTCCAAAGCGAAGCCTAGGGAGAGGAGAGAGCCAAAGCAGAGCCATTGCCACCAGGGACCAGGCATAGAAATGATATGGTCACAGTTCCCCTCAGGAAGGCCAGCCACCCACTGAATTCAACCGACTTCCCTCAGCTGAAGCCAGCTGAGCGGAAGAATCACCCAGCTCAGCCCTGTCCCAGTGCATGACCCAGGGGATTGATTGTTCTTTGAAGTTAGTTTATGAATCATCGGGACAGGTTTTAGATGGACCTACTCAGAATGAATTCAAAATTAGTTTTCTCCCCACTTAAAGATCGAGTGAAGTCCTAGCATTGGCCTGTTTCTTTGTTTTATGGGAGCGAATAAGGTGAAGCTTCCACAGTTGACCTTGTTTCCGGAGCATGAGCTTATCTTTTCCAACTGCCAAGTTCTCATGGGCATACACACGCAAGTCGGCATGTCTCAGAAAGCATTGCATTCTAGCAGCCTAGAAGGGCTTGGCTGTGGCCACGCAATTCCACGGGGTGGCACACAGGGCAAGATGCAGCTGTGCAAACGTGGTAATTAGAAAGGATTACCGCTCACACTGGTCTTCTCAGGTTTCTCTGCCCTTCAAGAAGAGAGGGTTCTGGCTCTGTGGTTGCCAGCACCTGGACTTCCCTTTTGGGAAAAATCTGGGCAATGGGCAGATTTCCAAGGAGCATAAATGAGGGCTTCAGGGTGCAGGCAGAGGCTGGAAAGATGAGTTATGTGGCTGTGAGAGGAAGGCAGATATGGAGAGAAGACAGCAGACTGTCGGCCACTGACGTGAGTGAGAACACTGAGTCAGGTGCGTCAGGAAGCATTCTCAAGTGAGGAGCAGAGATTAGGTCATAGCCTAGAGTCACAGCCTGTGTGCAAAGCAGAGGCAGGGGACCAACAAAGAGGTTTTGCTAAGATGTTATGAATATTGCCCCACCTCCATCCCTTAGATCTTTTCTGAAAGACTAAATACCATGGCAATTGTTTGAGTGGTGTGTGTGTGTGTGTGTGTGTGTGTGTGTGTGTGTGTGGCATGTGTGTGTGTGCACACATGTGACAGAGAGAGGGAGAGACAGAGGAAGAGAGAGAGAGAGTATGTGTATGTGTGTGTTGGGAATGCAAGTGTTCTTTCTCAAGAACATCCCCCAAAGAAGCCAGTAATCAACCTACCCTACAAGGTTCTTCATATCACAAGCCCTTTATCATTCACTTTATTTTGCTAGATGCAGTCTGGGAAAAGCACACTGACCTAAAATGATTCCAATCAAAACGTGTCAGAAGTCAGCTGGTGGCATCTGTGAGAGAAGAGCAGAGACCTCCAACACAAGATGAGCTGATTTCTGAGGTATCACCTGTCCTTGTCATGGCGGATGCTGGCTGGAGACTTCCTTCCAAGTCTTTCAAGCATCAAAGCAGATCAAATGTTAACACCAACAAAATGAACAAAGACAGAGACAAATGGCCCTAATTTTACCCAAATGGATACTCAGTCTTTTAGAGGACATTTCCAGTTGTGATTTAATGTAGAACAACACAAAATCCTGGATCACTCGGTGAGGAGGTACAGGGACTTGAGACTCTGCACCAGGCCATCATGAGCTCCAGGCCAGTCTGAGCCGCATAGGAAGAGAGTAAGGTCCTCTCTTAAGAAAAACGAATGAATGAAGAAATAAAATTGCCATTTCTCCAACAGCACTGACGGAAGTCAAGAAATGCTGTGGGAGTGTGGTGAGGAAATGAATTGGAAAGAATACAGTCATGTTTTCAGTGATTTTAAGTGAGAAAAATAGGGGATTTCTCCACAAGTACTTTACAGGAGGACGTGGAAGCTAGTGTGGACCTGTTTTCTGCCTTTTTCCATCATCAGTATACAAAAGCTGAAGCCCAGTGGTCTCCAGCTTATATTCTGTCTTCACAATTGTGTTATGTAAATCCTACCTATATAACTCAAAAAACAATCATCTTTTTGCCTAAATCTTATGCTTCAAGAGAAATTCTACAGGAGGTCTCAAAATCATTTTTACCCTTAAATATGCATTTTGCTTCCCTGGTGTGTGTGCTCAGCCCCATGGAAAAACCTAAGGTGACATTTCAGTGTGATAGTCATGAATTCATAGGCTTCTGGAGATTGACACATAATTTTGCAACATTAATTTAACTTTTTTCCAGAAGAAAGAGTAAAAACTGTAATTAGGAGAAAAAATCATGTTGACTCTTGTGTCCATTTGGGACAAGAGACGCTGTGGTAAGAGTGGTTGTTTTTTGTTGACAGATCAAAGGCAGTGAAGCAGAGAGGCCCTGAACCAGCACCAGCAGGCTGGTCTGACCCCCAGGCTTGCTCAGTTTGGTTTGCACAGTGACTGGTCATTTAGACCCTCCGTCCTTGCCTCGCCTTCCTGGACAGTTTTCCCACTCAGCCTTGGTGAGAGCTATAGGTATCAGTTCAGTAAGTCAGTCACTAGAAGACCTTCGGGATGGCTAAGGTGGTAGCTCAGGGGTAGAGCATTGTTCAGCATGCACAGGGCCTCACATTCCGTCTACAGTGCTTCCCATCTCCACCAGAATATGTGAATAAATAACAGCAAGGCCCCTGCAAAACAATTTGATTACGGGTCAACTGCCTTACCATTTCCAACTTTACTACTAGGTGGTCATGGAGAATAGGGATCGTTGGGTCTCTACTCCCTGGGCTTCTATGAATATTATACTTTATTTAAATATTGTAATTTATTTTGCTCAGAGTTGTGGAGCTCAGAGTCGTAGTCCCTCAGCACCTACTTCCCACAGTGAGCATGTCATCCTCCCTCGGGGCACAGTCCTCCGTGTCACAGGCTCACACACCTGAAGACTCCCACATGAGCAGCCCTGAAGCTTTTCCTGTGGGAAGATCTGTTTCCACAGTGAACAAAGCCCCAACTCAGGGCTTCCAAACATTTCCTGGAGGCTGGGGAGACTCCGCAGCACTCGAACCTCTCAGTCTTTGATGGGTTTCTTTTCTCAGTTTTATATACTCAAGGGGGAAAATGGTTACAAAGCAAAGATTTACTTTATTCTGAAAATACCAAGCTGATCTCATTAGCACTCACTGGAAATGATATTCCTGCTTGTTAGAATTCCTTAGTAAGTTCCCCTACACACACACACACACACACACACACACACACACACACACAGCAATAATATGTGTTTAAAAATAAAAGCCAGCTGCTCATCACACATTCACAGTTTCTCCCCCCCCCCCCCCCCCCCCCCTTCCTTTGCAGGGCACACAGGAAGTCAAATTTTCAGTTTTGTTTTGCTTTTTAAAAATCTTCTGCTGCAAAGCTATTTCATGTGCTCAGACGTGGTTATTTTCATGCCCTGCCTCCCTACATAAAAGAGCTATTTATCCATTTAAGGCATTATCCATTTCTATACTTCTTAGGCCACCGGGAATGAACAATGCACAGCCTAGAAGATTCGTGTGCTGTTGTGCTCGTTAGGAAACCACTGTGTTAGTGGTTACTTTCCTCGTCACTGGGACCAAACACGTGACAAAAAGCAGCATAAGCAGAAATGGATGGTGTGTTCACCGCGCAGGGGACAGCGTCCACAGTGGTTCAGAAGGCACAGCACGGGGGACAGGGCTGTCTGTGATGGCAGGTTGCTCGCAGGTCCTATACACCAGGAAGCAGAGAGAGGGATGTGCCGGTGCTTATCCTCTGCTCTGTCTGCTCCTTTGCTTCAGTTTGGCATCCCAGTCCCTGGGATGGTGCCACGTACTCTTAAATTGGTCTTTCCTCTCCAGTTAATTCTCTCTGGAAACATCATCACAGGCACACTCAGAGGTACGTCTGAACCCAGCCAAGTGGATAAAAAGATTAACCGCTGCAACCACATCTTAGGAGAGCATTCTGTTCTCCCATCTGCTTTATTTATTTTTATAGGAAAAATGTCTAAAGATATTAGATGTAGTAAGCAGATTGAAAAAAAGGGGGGAGGGTCTCATTCTCTACCCCTCTTTCTGTCCAGGCCTTTGGGAAAGTGGCTTTTCAGCACTTCCCTTCAGAAAAGGTATTATTCGTTCCTACTTTTGAACAAAGGTTGGTCTTGTGTGTCTCCTGGACCAACAAGGCAAGCATGGTGATGTGCCAGCTAGAAGCCTGCTCCTCACGAGGCCTGGTGTGTTTCTTGTCTCTCCTTAAAGTTTGCCATCCCCATGTGAGTAACACAGGGCTAAACCCCTGGTGGAGGAGAAACCAAGGGGAGCTAAGCCAGAACATCCAACTGGGGCCAGTTTGGACCGGGCAATCCCTCAATCAACTGGCTGGCTGTTCAAAGATACAGGAAAGACAGTATCCCAAGCCAGCCAAGTTTAGCTCACATCAGCAGAACTGCCCAGCCAACCCACAACTTGATGGAAAATAATGAGGAATTGTTTCTAAATCACTATATTTTTGGGAGGTTTGTTATGCAACAATAGCTATTTGATGCACTATGTTATTAAATATTCATTTTTACACATGCATATGTTTGACAGGGTGTGTGGGCAAAGATGCTACTGCATTGTACCTTGGGATAAAGGGCTGGATTTATTGTGCTCAGATCCTAGCAATATCACTCATGGAAAGTGTGGCAAAACCATCTCTCTAAATTTTGTTTTTTCATGGAAAGTAAGGAAAACTAGTAGATTAAAGAAAGAGTGAAAGAATAAGAGATGGTGTGTGTTGTGCGCGTGTGTGTGTGTGTGTGTTGTGTGTGTGTGTGTGTGTGTACACATGCAAGTACATAACATGTGCGTGTAGTACCTGTCAAATGATTGATGCTTGACCAATGAAAGATACTAGCGTGTTTATGTACACATGGAGCTTTAAGCTTAAATGACTCATAACTAACAAACGTCATCTGTCTGAAATTCAGAGATTATAGCCCCTAAATGATTAACTACGGAAGTGGTCCATGTATATGGCCCTCTCAAGGATACCTTCCCAAACCCCAGCCTCCTAGGTCACTTCCTTTTCCAGCAACACCTTAACTGTCCTTGAAGAATTCAGAAATGATCTGGCCCCTGCCTTCATTTTCTGAAACCTACCTACCCTTCATTTCTGCTCATCTGCTACATGTGGCTGCACTGGCCTTGATCTTTCTCTCTGGATTTTTGTTTACGAGCACTGACTAACACATATCACTACAGCCCAGGCTTCTCTGGTCATTGACTCTGTCTGATTACTCTCCTTATTATATTTTTATCAGGTTTCTATCATGACAAAGCTTGGCTAGCCACTCACCAAACTGTTTTATCTCTCTCAATGAGATGGCTGCATTCCTGGTCCTCTTATGTCTTTAGAGCTGTGTGAATAGTTCTCAAGAGGACAACTTTGTCCTAGGAAGTGCTGCACACCTTCTAGAATTAAATATGCAAAACACTCTCTTCTCGCTCTATGTTCAGCTGTTTGGAAAGTATATAGTATAAGACAATTACAACCCAGAGGATGTTAAAAGTACTAGATGGATCCCTGATCCCCGGTCACTACCTGCAGCACAGCCCCCACAGAATGCCTGGCCAGTCACACCTGCATGGGGCTTCTCCTTGTATTGTATTGACTCTGGGGTTTTTTGTTTTTGTTTTTGTTTAAGATTTATTTATTTTCTCTTTATGTACATGAGTGTTTGCTTGCATGTGTATGTCTGTATCACATGTGTGTCTCATGCTCCTGGAAACCAGAAGAGGATGTCAGATTTCCTGGACATAGAGTTCCAGGTCGTTACACACCACCATGTGGGTGCTGGGAACTGAACCTGGTCCTCTGCAAGAGCAGCTAGCATTCTTAACCTGACCAGCTCTCCAGCCCCACAGTCTCTGGCATTTTAATGATTGTGAGTATACAAATAGAAATTAACTCAACAAATACTTATCGAATGCCTGGCATCTTCAGGTTAGTTGGCCAGACAGCGATGGGGTCTTGTTCAGGATGGACGTCAGGCGTCTTGTTCTGGACCATGATAGACACAGACACAACACACACACACACACACACACACACACACACACACACACCACTGTAGATGGAATCTTCGAACCTCCGAGCTTGTCTTATGCCCTCACTACTCCATAGTAATGCCAAAGCACAGATCACAAGGTTGGACTCTACAGGTCTCATCCAACCACAGAATGCTGGCCACAGTGGACCTGGCAGACACAAAGTAGGTACTTTACCGAGAAATGAAGTCATTGTTGAAGTCATTTAGGTAGCTTGTTTCCTACCTAAAGAGATAAGCTACTTAGAGGAGCTTTACGTCTTTATATTTTTCTCCCTCACAGAGGAAAGATGAGGTTGCTTTGGAAAAACAAAAGCCCCAGCAGTGATACTTACTCAATCATAACTAATTTGCATTTTTCCAATTTAGCCTCATAACCCTGTAAAACATCTCTCCTTCCAAAGATTTCTGGATTTTCATCTGCTACTAAACAACGCGTTGCTAGATAATTAAAAAGCTGCATTTCTGTGTGCTGGACAGAGGGGCAAAACTTCAGATCATATTTTCTTGTTAGACATTGCATTACAAGGAGCATTTAAAATCAGAAGTGTCTGCTAGACCCAGGAAGAGGGAGCAAAGAGCTGGATGCCAGTGCCCGAGTCCTGCAGCAACTTTCAATGACTTCCCTACCCACACACAGGTGGAACCCTCGGAGAGGAAGCTGGCCATGGAGCTGTCATCTGGTTCTGGGCTGTAGTTCTGACAGAGTAAGATCGGCTCGCTTTGATATTGGATCTGTTGAATGCAGATAATTGATTCGCAGCCTGTGTCAGTTAATCATTGTTTCTGCTCTTTCCCTGGCTTTCATCAGGCTCCACGGACCTTCCCAGGAGCATGCGCACTGGAGCACACACATGCTCTTCATGCTGTCAGATCCCATATTTTTTCTTGGCAGATTTTAGGTGGGATTTAAATAAAAAAAATCATCACATAGCGTTCTTTGCTTAAGAGTAACTAGATTCGACCTCAGCTTACAGAATGAAGGTGCAGATAAGGATAAATCAACACTAATGATATTACAATATGCAATAAAATCCTGTTTTTGAATAGTGGTAGTTAATTAGCTTTCTTCCATGTGAATAATTTAAAAATCCCTCACTGAAGAAGGAATCCCGTTTTCAGATTATCATGCAACTATGACACACAATAGTTCACCAAGTGAATTAAATAATGAATTTTCTTTTCTGTGTCAACTTAAACAAAACCACTTTTTTAAAAAAGGATATTTTTAGAAACATGAGAAAAGATGGAAAAACTGACCTCTTAAGTCTTAGAACCTTAAAGCTACCCAAAATACAGTCACTAACAAGGAGCTGTGAACCAGAGTCTTCCTGCGTCAGGGCAGTTGAAACGGCTGTTTTTCTCTGGACCTGACTTCCTTTGGAACGCTTCTCCAGCAGGAATGCCTGACACACAGTTATTTTTCTTAAGTACTGAATTACCTTGCTGGTGGAGATTCAGGCTTTGAATGTCTCCACGTGGGATGTTTGAAATGGCAGACAGAATGCCGATGCTGCTGCAAACTGTAAACTATGGGGAGAAAACTATTTCTCCATTTGTTTCTATTCAACCATAATATTTCTTATTAGTGCCAAGTTGATAAATTCAACTGAAGTTATATATATTGTTCGGTTGATTTCTCTTGTTCACTGGCTTTACTCTTTTCTGAATTCTTTTTTTAAAAGAGAATTCAGAAGAGGTACTTTGGATTAGAATTCAGGTGAAGATGCAGGGAGAAGGGGAGCACAAATGGTCGGTGGGGAGCAGGAAGGGGGTTAAATGACGCTTTTGTAGGCTTTGACGGAAGTCTCTGCTCACTGTGGGGTCGGCCCTAAGGGGACAGGTAGGCTTCCTGAGGTCTGTTGTCATGGTTACTAAACGGCCTCCTGGAAACAGCTCCAGATCTGGTCATTGCTGGGATTCAGACACCTCTAGGCACTACTTGGAGGACAGGGAGAGAGGATAAGGGAACCCAGGAGGAGAAGTGGGTTGCTGAGCGCATTTAGAGAGACATATCGTAAGAAAAGAAAGGCCAGTCTACTCCAGCCTTTAGTCAGCCACTGGAATGGTTCAGAACTGCTAAGACAAGAGACTATCTTCTGCTTGGCTCAACCCCTCAGCCACATCTTCAGACCTCTGCCTGAGTCTCGAGAGAAGGAAGCTAAGACAAGAGCGTTTCTGTTAACACACCAAAAAGTACTAGGCGCAGATGGCCAGGATTTAGGGCATTCTAACCAGGAGACTGGGTTTTTGGTCTCCCCACACCAGCATATCGATATGACTTTGGCATGTGGTCACTGGAGCATCCCAGAACAGTGACATGTCCTGTGGCTGTAGGACAGTGTGGAAGAGAGGGTACAAGGGCCATAGCAATGGCTGCTCATGTGGAGGGCCAGAAATGTTGTATGGTCAGTAGGACCATAGTCTCATGAAGGACACCTTCCAGGGACCCCAGTTGCAATGGGGGTGTGGCATCTCAAGAGATCGGAAGTACTGCTTGAGAAAGTAGAGACACCAAAGCCAGCACAAATTAATTATCAATGCGAAATTGTGTCCTTCATCTTGAGAGACAGCTACAACCTAGAGATGCTTGCGGTGGAGACAGAAGAATCCAGAAAGAGATGTCCTTATAAAGCAAAGTAGGCCAAAGAGAATTTCACTTTAAAAATCCCGAAAAACCATGTGAAGAATTGAAAAGCTCTGTGCATGAAGGCGCTCGGCTGTTGCTTTCTGGGGCGTCCTTATCTGATGCCAACTTGCTCGACTAAAGGGCATCACTAAGTCTTGTTTGCACATGATTAAATGGAAGCTCCAGGTATTTAAAAATAACATTTATCAAATCGCAAAGCCAGGGACGGTGGACGCTCTAACTACATAATACCCTTCTCACCCAACACTTGATCCCACACAGGGTTTCAGACAGAAAACTATGCAAACAGCAAACAAAGATGTCTCTGCAAATCGGTTGCAGGGGCCCATGGACTGTTCTTGTCATTGTTGGGTGAATATGATTTTGTCTTAAAGAAAAAATATGTAAAAATATTTTTTGAAGGTGAGAGGAATCTATTCCACGACTTGTCACACTCAACAAATGGTTTCCTGTTATGGGGGTCTCTTTTCTAGGGTCACTTGCCTACCCATTCTCATAAGTCACCTGTGATGGGAAGAATTCCAAAGAGCTGATAGACTCATTTCCTAGGATTCCTGTAGTGAACTAATAAAAACTGGGAGCTTAAAATGGCAGACTGTCTTCGCATGGTGTGTAAAAGCTACAAATGTGACATCAGAGTCCCAGCAAGGGACTTCCCATGTCAGGAAGATTCCCTCCTTACTTCTCTGACTTCTGACAGTGGCCTACATCCTTGGCTCATGGCAGCACAGTTTTAGCTTTTCCTGTATCTTTCCGTAGCCTTCATCTCTGCCTCTAGGGGCCTGAATTTCTCTCTGTATACAAGCAGAAGTCATCAGATTGGCCCACCCTCAATCCCGCATGACTACATCTTAGCTCCATCGTATTGGCAAAGAGCCAGTTTCCAAACAGGGCCACATCCACTGCTTTTGCAAAGCCATGGCTTTGGGAGCAACACAATTTGACCCAGTGCAGTATCCCAAGATCCTCAGCTTCTAGTGTCCGTGCCCCTAGGCAAATCACACCATTAAGGGCAGGTGGTGCCACTCTGTGCTCCCACGAGGTCACAGCAGGCTGAAGAGAGCTCCACCTGCTGCCCTGTTTGAGAGGTCCACATGGCTAGGACCCGAGGGTGAACTCAGGGAGCGGAAAATGACCCCAGCTAAGAGCCAAGGACAAAACAGAAGCTCATTCTTACAACAACATGGAGCTGCATGCTCCAACAACCTGGATGCGTTTGAAAATGGATTTTCTTTCAAAGCCTCCAGACAAACAAACGCAGCCAGATGAGACCCTGGGCATAGGATCCAGGTAACTATACCCAAGTTCCTACTAAATTTGTCATAAAAAGCTGCCTAATGTGTAATGAATCAGTGTGGTAGTTAATCTTGATTGTAAACTTGGCAGCATTTAGAACTACCATTAAACAAACCTCTGTGCATGTTTGTGAGGGACTTTTTAGAGTGTGTGAATTAAGGTGAGAAGACCCTAAATGCGGCTGCAGTGCCAGACTGGATGGGAAAGAGGAAGTGGGCTGAGCATGGCATTCCTCTCTCTCTCTTTGCTCACTGACTGCAGATGCCATGTGGCCAGCCATGTGACAGCTGCTTCAAGCTCCTACCTCCATGCCTTCCCACCATGATGAACTGTACTCTCAAACTATGTCCCCAAACACCCCATTTTCCTTCCACTGGGGTTGGATATTTGTCACAGAAGTGGGGAAAGTAACTAACACAATTTGTCACGTGGTGATGGAAAATAAATGTATCATCTTGGTGACTGCTCCTTACAGGCTCACCTTCAAACAGTCACATGACAGAGGCATAAAATCTGGAAGAGACATGAGGCTGGAAAACGTTGCATCCAGTTACCTATTGTCTATCCTATTTGGAACCAGTCTGAGTGACTTTATCACAGCTCTACCATTATTGTGTATGATGCAGCTTTTCCAGTGACTTACCTTTTCTCCCCATGTAATGAGCCAGAGTGGTTACTGTTCTTTGTGACCAAAACAATGCCAATTAACACCAAATAATGTTCTGAGAGTTTATAGAAAAATAACCTAAAGGGTAGTGTGAACATAAAAAAAAAATGAAAGCTGTGATCTTTAAAGAAAGGTTTCGACTAAGAAAAATAGCAGGGCTGATGTGGAGGGGTGCTAACTGAGGTTTTATTGATTGAGCAAGTTACCAGGTGACCTGCTTTACATATAGCAGCCTCCTTAATCTTTTCAAAGACCTCATCAGATAGATAGCCACTGCTATTAATCTCATTTCTCGCTGGCAGATTGAAGAAGTGGCCAAGCTGAGACTTCACCTAGGTCTGTCTGACTCTAGAGCTTGCTTTTCTAGTTACTAAACAGTGCTGCTTCTAACAAATAATTAGTTCCCCATATTGCCCCAAGCCATAGTGCTGAATTTCAGTCTCTCTGTGACATGAAAGATTAAAACTTCATAAATAATGAAGTGAAATTTCAAAAGTTACTCTGATAACATCAAGTGAAAGCCATTTGCTCTGGAGTAGGATTTGTCAGAATGCCTGGCTTCCAGGTACTCGTGAGTGCTCCTTCCACTGGCAGGGATGCTGTGGACCCCCTCCATGTGTGGCTCAGGCTGCCCTGGTCAGGAGAGATGAAGTCCACACCTCTGGCTGCTTTGTTAGACGCATTTGTTAACAACCAGAAAAGCTCATGTGTGGCATTCAGGTTTTGGTAAGTTCTTATGGTGCTCCCTGCAACCCTCTTCTGCTGTCAGATCTGGGAGCACCACTCAGAGGCCATGCAGACCTTGGGCAGGATGGAGAAGCTTCTAAACTGGCAGCTGCAGCCCCCCTCAGCTGGGACACCAGGGCAAAACTGGCCTTTGACTCCAGAGCCAGCTTCATCTTAAAGCATTAACTCTGCTATGGAGATCAGCCTTGTCACTGACTCTAGCTTCTTGTTTTAGTGACCTGTGTCACCTTCCAATTCCTGCTGGTTGCGGCTTTCCATCTTTTCTGTCTCCTGAAATTTACAAAATGGTTTGAAGTCTGTGATCATTGCAAGCTGTTCCTGAAGTCAGCCCCTGTTTCCAACATCACCCCGGTGGACTATGACAGGCCTGTCCCACCATCAACCCTCCGCACCTGTCACCTCATTGCACTTAGTGGAATCCTCTTATGATCAAGTAGGATCACTTACCAAAGTAAACAGTCAGTCACTCAGTTTTAATTATCAATATGTTCCATCTCCCAGAAGAATCTAGTTGTGTAGGCAGTGGGACCAAGTCCTGTGCTCATTGCATGAGTTGCTGTTTGAAACCTGGAGCTTATGCAGGACACTTGGCTCAGTCTGGAGGAAGGGACTGACCTGCCTGGACTGAGTCTACCAGGTTGATCGCAGTCCTCAGGGGAGGATTTGCCCTGGAGGAGGTGGGAATGGGGTAGGCTGGGGGTAAGGGGAGGGGTGGGAGGGGGGAGAATAGGGGAACTCGTGGCTGATATGTAGAACTGAATGGTATTGTAAAAAAAATAAAATAAAAATCCAAAAAAAAAAAAAAGAATCTAGTTGTGTTCAAAAGTGGTTATTAGAAGACACATGCAATTTGTAGTGTTCAACAAGTACCAGTCAACAAGAGAATCTCTATTTTTATATGCTAAATATACATTCTTTCATTTAGTGCTTTACCTGCCAATTACTACTCTTCTAGGCATGTGTGACACAAGAGGGACCAGAGTCCTGCTTCACAAACTTCATGCATGGTATATATATATATATATATATAATATATATATATATATATATATATATATTAGAGAGAGATAGAGAGAGAGAGAGAGTTTGATTTTAAACACTTTTAGATGCCTTTGCTTACTGTCATGAACTGGTAGGTTAATATTACATCTGTTATTGTATTAGCAAGGTTTAATTATTAGTTTATGAAGGGTGTTTATATAGTAATAAACAAAACCATTTAAATGAGAGACTTGTAAGATTTTCCTGCTTTTCCCCATGCTCTTTTTATTTTTATTTTTATTTTTCAAGACAGTGTTTCTCGTGTAACAGCCCTGAATATCCTAGAACTCACTGTGTATACCTGGGTGGCCTCAAACTCACAGAGAGCTGCTTGTCTCTGTCTCTCAAGTGCTGGGATTAAAGGTGTAAACCATCATATTCCGATCCCCTTGCTCTGATTTTTTAAGCAAACTTTTGAGAAAGCACTGTGGAGCCATATTTTCTCCAGTCCCACCAAGCCCCACAGTCCCATGTTTCTCTGGTCCCACCTGGCCCCTCGGTCCCTCAGCCATTTATAAAATAATCCTCAGAGCTTAATATTAATTGCAAATTATATGGCCTATGGGTCAGGCTTCTCGCTAGCTAGCTCTTATAACTTAACTCCAACCATTTCTATTAATATATATATGTTACCACATGGCAGTGGCATTGCCAGTCTGCTGGCATCTTGTTGCTCCTTTGCAGTGGGTGGCATTCTCCCCCCCACTCTCCTTCCTCTTCTCTCACTCTCTCTCTCTCTTGGATTTTCCCACTTGGCTCCATATCCTGCCTGCCATAGGCCAGTGTAGCTTTATTTATTAGCCAATGGAGCAGCACATATTCACAGCATCCAGAAAGACATCCCACAGCAGTATTGCCTCAAAATTCATAGTAGATATCAGGAAAACTGATCCAAGACTGAATTTGGCTCTTATTTTTACCAGCTGTGCCCTTTCAAATCTTAAAAACTTCTTTAGGCCTCAATTTTAATCTTTTTAAACTTAATATAGGCAGGACCAAGTAACAGGATGATTGTAAACAGTGAATAAGGTAACAGTGATGAGAAGCTTCCTGTCTGCGTCAGGAAGTGAGTACCCCACCATGAATCACTTCCTTTAATTCTTAGAACAGCCTTATGGAAAGTCCTCCACAGTGGATCACAGAACTTATGGCAGGGCATGCAAATGCAGCCTCTGAGGAACCCAGTCCCAGAGAAAGCCGGCTGGCTTCCATTGTCCCCTTGTTGCCAAACTTGATTGATCATGGAAATGTTTCTCATAGAGTATCATTAATTATACAGTGTAGTCACTTCAAAGATAAACCTATCTTTAAATTACATTTTATTGTGAAGGAGCTGTATAATTTGTGTGTAGTTGAAAAAGAACACACCGAGAGAAAAACAGACAGGCTTGGTGGTGCAGACCTGCTATCCCAGCACTCAGGAGGACGGAGCAGAAGAATGGCGAATTCAAGCTCCGCTTAGGCTGCACAGGAAGACCCTGTCTTGGAGATGAAAGAAAGAAGGGAGAAGGGAAGAAGGAGGAGGAGAAGAAAGAGACAGAAAGAAATGGAAAGAAAGGGAAACTCAGCAATGTCCCTAGTTCCCGGTGGTAACATTGTAAGATCTATACGCAGCCTCACATCCAGGACCGAGGCATGGATACACTCAAGACACAGAACACTTCATCACAAGAGTCTCCATGCCAAGCTTTTATGACTATGCCCACAATCCTTCCACTCCATCCTCTCTGTAAGACTTTATTCCAGAGTGGCTGTACCATTTTACAGTCCCATAGCAATGCTCCCCAGGCCCTGGAGCCGGTTTTACGTTAGAGAGTCTGATTGGCATATGTATGGTACTTCACTGGGATTTGAACTTCCATTTGCTGGTGGCTGATGTTGACCAGCTTTGTGTGCCTCTTGCTTTTGGGTTACCTTCATCAGTCTGACGTTTGTGTCTTTTGCTCATGTACTAACTGGATTGTTTGCTTTTGTTTAACTTGAATTTAAGAGTCAGTCACCAATTTTAGATATAGAATATATAGGATCACAAATGGGTTCTTTGTCAGAGAGGTAAGTGGCTTATACAGGTGTTCTCCCACCATGCAGCTTTTATTTACATGTACTTATCAGTCTTTCATAGAACGAAGGTTTTTCATTTGGATAATATCTAATGTACCAATCATAGTAACCCTAGGTTTAAGCCTGGATGACAGTTCTCTTTCAGCATCCAATAAACATAGAGCCACCTTTCAGGACACCATGGCCACGGATATCCAAATTTTTGTGCCATATAGAGAAGGAGTTACTGTTCTCCAATAAAGAGACAATCAATTTTATTTTCTTTAGTTTCTAATAAAGTAAATGTTGTGGATTTTGTGGAATGCTTTTGGAGTTTATCCTTTGGGGCTTCCTCTGCATTAGGATCTACTGGTTTATGCCTTTTGCCCAGTTTGGAAGTTTCTGCCATTGTTTCTCAGTATTTTTCCCCTATGGTATTTCCCCACCCTAACTGCTTGGAAACCTCTTTATTGCTGCAAGGCCAGGAACAGACAGGATGTCTCTTGGAGGCCTCCAGAGGGAGCCACAGTCAGTCCTTGGCCCAGCCCATAAAACTGGCCGCAGTGTTAGAGACCTCTGATCTACTGAGCTGCCCAAAGCCATCACCCTAGGTGGCTAGAGGACAGCCATGCCTCCCTTAGACCCCAGGCCAGAGCCAAGTCCCTAGGGCAAGCACCAAGCTTGCAAAGTAAGTGGCCCCTTTGCTTCAGGCACTCGGATGACCCAATGGTCTGCCATTACTACAATTCTCTGATCCATAGGGTCCTGTCTGTTTTCATGCATCTAGCTCCCCCTTTGCTGTTTAGGTAGAGTCATTTTTATTATTCTATTTTACAGTTGAATATTCTTTCTCTCTCTCCCATTTAATCACTGAGATTATTTTGTGATTATACTGCTCAATTCTAAAGCTTCCTTTCACTTTTTTTTCTTATTGTGGGTTGTTGATTTGAGACAGGATTTAATTCTGTAGCCAGGCTGGCCTTGAACCCATGACAGTCTCCAAGGGCTAGGACTGCAGATGTGAGATGCTGTACCTGGATCAGCTCTTCTTTAGACTAAATTCCTTTCTTAGGCTTTCTACCTTCTGCTTGTGCCAGCCATGGTCATTCATAATTGCTGATGAGAGTGTTTTACCTGTGACTGGTCAGAAATCCTTGTGACATGATTCTGTCACTTCTGTCAACTTGGGTCTTCTTAGTCAGTGTATGAGCTTGTCAACTGTTGCCACGATGAGTGATTTACTGTTGACGCTCAGTCACATTCATGTTTATATCACAAGACATTGAGTCGTATTTAACCTTCTGTCGGGGCCTCCCAGTTCAGACCTCATTCTAGCACAGAAAGGGATGGGGAATGTTGCCTCATGTCTGCCAGGTGAGGGTAGAAGGCCATGTTCTCCATCCAGTTGCCACTGTTTGCCAGGGGGCTCTGTCACTGCTGCCAGACAGAGGGGGGCCCTGGCTCTTCCTGTGGGTTCTGCCGCCAACTCTAGTGCGGTGACCTCTTGACTGCTGGCAGCAGTGATGATCTTGCCGTTCCACTTGCCTCCTATGACATCATTCCCGAGGGAGGGAGGACAACTCCTTCCTGCTGCAGGGGACAGGGTGGAAGTCTACCTCCCAGATGGTCCCCACTGTCACAGAGTTGGGTAGGGAGCAGCTTATGACCAGCTGGCAGGAAGAACAGTCCATCCTCCTACTTGTCTTCTCTGAAGGGTTTCCGTCTCTCGTCACAGTGGGAGCGTTGACTCACCTCTCCATCCCTCATCACTGCTGCTCCAGGGAAGAAGTCCAGACTGGCAAACAGCCTTTGGGGGACAGCAGCTGGAGCAGGGGCCAGTGTTTCCTGTGACGTTTGACTAGAGGAGGGTGGCTGCCTTTGGGAAGCTTTGTGTCTTGTGGGGCCGTCTCCTTTCTGGTCTTTTGACTAGAGAGGACTCCACTGGGACTTTTGGCCTCTGTCTGTTGGCATGTCCAGAGTGCTAACATCTTCACTTCCAAGTCCAGGATAGATGGACCAAAAAGTACCCCAGGAAACTTACCATGTTGTTCTCTGAGCCCAGGCTCCACAGCTGGTATGCATTCTCTCCACTCCTTCCCAAGTCTTAGCTGTTTATAGATAAAATCCAGAATTTTCAGTGATACCCAGAGGAGTATGAGCTGACACCTGAACATCTCCATCTTCCCCAAAGCAGATGCCTTTGAAGGACAGCTCTGACCCACTCTTCATCATGCTGTGACATCCAAGCAACTTGTTACTTTTAATTGCGAAAGAGTCGAGAGTTGGGAGTGATTTGCTCTTTGACAGGTTAGACAGTTAGAACTGCCTCCTCTTTATCCCATCCACTAGTTAGTTTTGCAGGATAATCAACCAGCTTCCACAAACACCCACGGTTTCTTTAGCTCACAGTGGGCTGGAAAGCTTGGGCGGAGCTTTGCTGGTGCTCATGAGGGGTGGCTCAGTTCTTTCTCTCATGCCCAGGGACTCTTGCGATAGCAGAGCTGGTTTGGAGCTGGTTTGCACGAGCTCTCATCCAAGATCCGGTGAGTCAGGCTCGGTCACATGGGGGAGTTGGGAGTCCGGGAGAGGGAAAGAAAGAGCGCGGAAGAGTAGGCGACCTTCAAAGCCTGGGGCTGACACACTGGCCCCCACCCAAAAATCTAATAGCCAAAGTAAGGCACCGAGCAAGATGAGCTTCAGTAAGGAGAAACAGGTTCCATGTGTGGAAGGCAGAGCAGCAAGGAGGCAGAGCGGAGATGGATACCGGGGGTTGTGGAGCATGGTGGCCAATGCCTTCATCTGCCCCTTCTGTGCTCTGCTTGTTTGTCCTTGTTTATGCTTTCCAACTCGCTGTCTTGAGTGGGGAAGAAAACAGTCCAGTTACTGTTTATACCTGCTCTTTGAGGACTACGTATGTGAGATCATGGGTGGTAGTGAAAACAGCTGAGAGCTTGGCAGGGTGGCCAACCTGAAGGATACATCTGATCACGTCTCTCATGGAATTAAGACTCTTGGATGGGTTCCCAATGTACAGAAGACTCCATAGCCCTTTGAATGACATGTAAGCTTCCTAGAGGCTCCACAGCCTCCTTCCTCCTGCTCTGTATTCTAATACATGGATCTTCCCACAGTTCCCCCTGAAGCCTCAGTGCGTTCTGACTTTGTTGTTTTCCTGCTCACGGTAACCTTCTCCACTGTCTCCCAACCATATTTCCTATCTGGCAAGCTTGCATCCTCTTCCCAGGTTTGGCCTGTCAGGACCCTCAGTCATCTTCTCTGTCTACTTCTTCCTCACAGACTGCATTTTATGACTCCATCTTTGTGCTCAAAATGTGACTTGAGCATTATGTTATGTGTTAGTCAACTTTCCATCACTGTAACAAAATACCTGAGACAATCACTTTAAAAAGATGAAAAGTTTCTTATGGCTCCTCACAGTTTAGGTTTGTGCTTGGTAATCTCTGCTGCTTTCGGGGCCTGTGGTGAGACAGCGCATCCAGCTTTGCTTCTCTACATCTTCCTGCTGGGTTTCTTTTGGAGTCCCTCCAGGCTCTCTGAGCCGAGCAAGCTCCAGGTTTTGCCTCCCCCTTTGGCAGAGTTTGCCTTTCCTCTGTCCGAGAGGAGTCCTGCTCTGGGAGATAGTGTAGGTGGTGCCTGACCAAACTGACCTTGTGGCTCGGGAGACAGCTGAGAAGCAAACGCTGAGCACCGCAGATAAGGAGCTAGTCCTGAAGTGGGGAAGGGCCGGCCTCAGGAACTATCACACTCTTCACACTCAGCCCAGGAACATGCTCTCAGAGGTAATTGTCAGCATTTCTCACTCGTTAACCCAGGTTCCAGAGACGTCTGCAATAGTACAAAAGCAGTGCTGCTCAGCTGTGATCCACAACCGAACATTCCAGAAGCCCCTCCACCCTCCAGTCCACAGCCCATGGAAGCTCCCAGTGCAGTAGATATAGACAGGACCTGGCCTCTGTATTTCAAGGCTGTGAGTGGTGATGTGTTAGAGATGAGATGCCTGCCTGTTTCCCCTAGAGGCAAGCGTTTCCAAATGCCCATCAAAGGCAAAGAACAAAACTGGAAACGTTTTTATCACTTTCTTGACTAAACGTGCTTTCAGTGACTTTCATTGCCACCAGTTCAGAACTTCCTAGCCGAGGTTTGGCATGCAATGGCAGTTCAGATTTATACTACATACAACACAGTTCGGTAAGGCTGGCATGGTACCAAGTGGGGAAACGGGCTGCATCATGATCTTGTCTCTGCTCCCTGGCTCAGCCTCCTGTTTGGATGACTTGATTCAAGGATTTGGAACTATTCAACTTTCTGACTCCAAAGTTGATCTCCAACAATGTGACGCTTAAGAAAAGTTTGAAGGAACAGGATAATATTCTTCCAGTGGAACAGGCTTCCAGGGAGCTGATGACCTTGTTGCCCGGCTCTTGGAAGGACTGGCGTGGCCAGCAGCTGTTCCCAGTAATCAATGCATGCAGGAGACAGACCTCTGCTCACTCCTGAATGCAACAGCCAATCTGCACATTAATCTGGGAGCTTTACCTACCCACAGATTAATCTAGGAGCTTTACCTTGTTTGACTGGTAAATGACTGTCAGACAGCTTTTCTGTCTGACATCATTGTTGGGTTAAGTCTGTACTGATTCCCAAGTTCTCGTCTGTCAAGGCTGCATCCACCATTGCTGGCTTAACTCATCAGCAAGCACTCATGCCCACAGCAGCCTGCTTGGTTATCACAAGGAATTCTTTTCAAACAGATTCTTCAACATGGATGTGAAAGTGATGCCTGCCTTCTTCCATTTCACTGATGAAAAGATCCCCAAGGACTGAAAATTAAATATTTTCAATGAAGAATCTATTAATTAATACCATCGATGTTTAATTTTCAATTATAGCCCAGAGTCTTACTTTTCTAAAACACATAATACCCTCCAATTTTGACAGGGAGTTCGATAAATGTTTTCTTAAAAATACTTAGTCTCAGCTGGGTGGTGGTGGTGGTGGCGGCGGCGGCAGCGCCGGCGGCGGCAGCGGCGGCACACGCCTTTAATCCCAGTACTCGGGAGGCAGAGCCAGGCGGGTCCCTGTGAGTTCAGGGCCAGCCTGGTCTACTGAGAGAGATCCAGGACAGGCACCAAAACTACACAGAAAAACCTTGTCTCGAAAACAAAAAACAAACAACAACAACAAAAATACTCATTCTCTTTGCCTCAATACTGTCATCCTCAGTGCTTTAAACTGCCTTTCTTTTTCCAAGAATGAAAGGAGGGAGGGAGGGAGGGAGGGAGGGAGAAAGGGAGGGGGTGAACGTAGATGTGCTCCAGTGTAGGGGTTAGGGAATCCATTTTGATAAGCATTTGATGGACTAATATAAGATTATCATTATGAGCAGCATAAACATACCATGAAAATCCTAATGTCTACATTAAAAGATACAACAATATGTTTGCATTAGCATCGTGAATGTAGTCTCTCTCTCTCTCTCTCTCTAACCATGAAGAATAAAAAACTGACATTTGGTGCCCATGGAAATCTGAGAACTTTTTATTTTCATTTTTGAGATTTGTTTCAATGCTGTTACAATACACTTTCTGTAATTTAAAAAAAAAATATCTTTTCTGGCAACAGCTTAAATGTTCCCTGATAAGTAAGATCTAACACTGAAGTGTCCTCTAACAGATATAAACTCATTCTACTTTGGGAAGGCTTGAAGCGTCTTGAAGATTTAGTACCTATATATTTAATATTTATACCACGGTAGGATGTATAGATCATTATTCCTTGCCTGGTGAATGAAGACTCTGAGGTGCTGGGGCATGAATGGTTTAACCAAGGCCGTATCATTTGTCAATGACAAGTGTGCAGGCAGGGAGGAGCTCCGTAAATCTCTGAGTCCTGAACCCATCCAGCTGTCTACACTGTGGTTTTCAAAAAGCCCACTGGAGGAGAATCAACACGTCCCATGAGGACTCGGTGAACACTGACTTTTTTCTTTTTAAATTTTCCTTTAATTTTAATTTAATTGACACGGTGATTACACATACTTACGGAGTGAAAGTGTGGCCTTTGAAACACTGATTGCTTCACAAAGTGCTGGGCTAGTGGAAAGAATAGACCATTGGTTAGTCTTCCTGACTTCTACCTCACCTTTGTCAAATTTATTACGCACATGCCAGTAAGAGGAACCTTAAGGAATCTCCATCCTGTCACTCCCCTACCCAAGACTCAGTGACAGCTGCAGTTAGTAGTGCTGACTCAAGATGGTGGCCTTGAGAGCCTCTGTTGTGATACAGCTCAACTCTAGCTCATCTCAGCTTTCACTCACAAGGACCTGGGGGTTACCGCCCCTCCCAGCCACCAAGCCGCCTGAGCTTCCTGCGTGCTTCATCGTCCCATCTAAGAGTTTCAGATTTTTCACTTTCAACCTAACGGAAAATGAGATGAATATATTTATATTTGCCTTGGGGTTCTTCAGCTGGCCCCTGACAACTGAGAGTGACATTTGACCTTAGTGTTGGGATCATGGGGGTAGATCCCACTACAGCCAGTGGGAAGAGCTTCCGTGGCCACAGATGATAGGAAGAGGACAGCATGCCACGCCACTATTGCTCTGTATGCGGCATGCCAGCCGGATGCCTCTCTACCTGTACAGCACAGGTTTCCTGCCAGCTGGACAGGAGTCAGAATTGGCAGAGAGGTGTGTCAGCACACAGCACGGGAATGTCAATTTCCCAAAGGCTAGCCCTGGAACATCACAGGGATGTCAGCAGCAGCTGGAATCCAACAGAGCATCATCTATTAAAATAGCCTCACCTGTGTAAACCACAGGCTACTGTTTGCAGTTTCATGATTGCGTTTGTAGATTTGCTTTGGTTTCTAAATGCTGTCCTGCCTTTGGTGATTGTTCCATTCACTGTAGCTGAGTAACAAATCACTCCCAAATTTCATGGCCTAACAGCAGTATACTGTCGTGTCTCAGGGTTCTTATTGGTGGCTGGATTCAATAAAGCAGCTCTTACACAGTTACTGGACTCCGAGGGCTGGGACTGGAGCTCTCTGGTGTCTACCCAAATGCCTGATGAACGCTGGGAAGATAAAAGAGCTGAGACTGGAGCAGCCTCGGCTCCATGAGTGTGTTTCTCCAAATCTAGGTACAGTCTCCCTACATGATCCCATGGTGGAGTTAGACAGTAGCCTGATTTTATACAAAGTAGAGTGGTATGATGGCCAATCTTTAGTGTCAGTTTGACAACACTTGGAATCAGCTGATATGTCAGCACCTGGGCCCAAATGTGAGGAATTTTCTTGATTGGATCATTCAACATGGGAAGACCCACCCTAACTCTGGGTCACACTTTTCTGGTGGCAGGTCACATAATGGACACAGAAGAAGGAAGATTTTGCTCTTTGCCTGTTTGCTCTCACTCCCGTTGACAAGTTCATCCACCCTGTGGCCAACGCATTCCTTAGCTGGCGTTAGAACCTACCTCTTCAGGATTCCAAGGCAGAGTGAAGACTAGCAGCTCTCTAGGATCCTCTGGAACCCCAGCACAGACTGGGACTGCTGAGATATCAGCCTCATGGACTAAACAAATGGGATTCTTGACCTTTCCATCAGGAGACAGCCACTGTTGGACTAGCCAGACCATAGCCTATAAGCCACTCTAAGAAATACCCCCCTAAAAGTCTATCTACCTATCTATCTATCTATCTATCTATCTATCTATCTATCTATCTATTCTGTTCTATTCTATCAGTTCTGTTACTTTAGAAAATCCTGACTGCTAGAGGTAGAGTTCAAAAAAGGGAGGAAACAAAAGAGGGGGGAGAGGAGGAGAAAGGAAGATCTAAGTAGCTAGATAAACCCATCAATTAATCAGCTATAGATGGGTAAGTAGATAGGTGTTTACCACTCTTGGGGTGTGGTGAACCTGGGAAAGTGCAGCCTAAAAATGAGGTAGACTAAAGTCTCATGCAATAGCCAACTTTATCCAGAGCATCAGACAATTTATACTCTGAGGGTTAAGAAGTAAAGTGTCCAATCACAAGGATCAGTCATACATGGTGGACAAGCCACACATGGCAAAAACATGTTTTGCCATAGAGGCATGCAAACAAATAACAATGGCCAGCTGTAATGAGTAGTCTAAAGCAAACTCATTCCTATCTGCTACACCTGAGAGGGCCATGAAAGAACATTCCAGGAACAAGTCTGTGGTTTTTAAGAAACTGAGGTCCAAAGACCTTTTGTTTTGGTTTCTTGGAGTTTCCTCACAAGCACTCAGAATTCCCCTGACCCAACTCCACACTTGGACCATGTTCCAGCAAGTGTGTGGGTAGGTTATGGATGATGATGGATAATGGATAGATAGGTGGATGGACAGGCAGATCATAAAGCAACAAGCATCTCACTCTAGTGTCAGAAGTCATCCAGGCTCATTCCTACCACATTCTACTCACTAGACGCCCCAACACCAGTCCACATTCAGAGTGGAAATCGTACTCTATCATATGGAGGGTGTGACAAAGAATTTTCAGACATGCAAAAATCACATTTTTCCCCTTTCAGTCTTCTTATCAAAATTCTGCTATCCTTTGCAGCCCCTTGAAGGTGTTCCAGACTGCTCATAACATCAGTAATTTCCTTCTTCAACCTATACTGTAGAAGTATTATATTCTACCTCATACTGCTTTGCTGCGGCTGCTGCTGCTGCTTGATGGCCACAAAATACAAGTATTCTCTATGTAGAATGTGTATTATACATGTGTTCTAGCTAAATTAAAATGTTTGTTAGCAATTCTGTAAGAGACATCATATTAACCTTGCTTTACAGATGGAATCCAAAGGAGCTGAGTGAATTTACCAGGTCATTTTTGCTGGGCTGAAGCCTGTCTGAGGCCACAGCCCTTCTCTCAAGCTCATGGCTGTATGCTACCTCCTGCAATTTCAGATGTATTTGTAGAGTATAATTGGAAAGCATAAAAGGTGGGAAACAGAATTGAAAGGTGGAGGGAACAAACAAAAGAAATATATGAGGACTATAATGTCAGAAGACCGACCACTGAGACAGCTTTCAAGGAGTGCCAGCACACAGATTATCTCCCCCAGCACCCCCCTGCTCCCCGCCTGCTCTGCATCCCATCCATCTCACATCTTTGAAGTCGCAATCAGAGAGTGCACCCTGCATCTATAGTGACATTTAAGAGGCAAGGCTCTTTGCAAATAAATGTAAATGCTCAATGTGTCCAGTAAGCACTCAGAGATGAAAGGTGTGGGTGAAGCTGGGCTCTCCTGCTAAAGGCTCTCCTGCTGGCTCACCCTTAAGTCCAGCAGACCATAACCCAGAAGTCATTCACGTGCACAGGTGGAACGACCCGCCACCACCACACTTGGCACAAATTCATTCGGCGCCCTCATTTCAACATCTCTCAGAACGATTGCTGGAGATGGGGCAGCAAGCAAATTTCCATAGCACGCAAGACTGTTTCCGACGATTTGCAGCTACTTACTCGAGAACTGACAAACACATTTCACAGATTTATCACTGTTAGAATGATTTTATTAGTGGATTTATTAGAGGCACCACAGATTTGTTTTTCATTAACGTAATGAGCAGGATTTAATGGTTGAACATGACTTGAAAACTGCCTGCCAGTTAGGTGAGGTGCCACATCTCACCCCCCCCACTGACCCCCCGGAATCCCAGGCAAACCCATTAGAAGAATTGCTCAGTGGCGAAAGGGCATCCAAGGGTCTAGTTATATCCTCAGTTATATCTATGCCATGCCAACGGTGCTGGTTTGCCAGAAGCTTGAACACTGACCAGTGTGTGACGCCACAGAGCAGAATCAGAAAGCTGGTTGTCAACCAGATGATTAAGAAAAGGAGAGGCGAGGTAAGGACTAAGGAAAATGCAGCCTCGGAGCATCTGTCTTTGTTTCCAGCTAGGTGCATAAGCTGAACAACCTGAATTTACCTTCTGTAAACGTGAGACTCCTCACTTACAAATTAAAACTTGTTTCTATTTAGTATTTTCTCCAAGGGAGGTTGTGGCACCTTACCTAACTGGCAGGCATTTTTCAAGTCCTATCCAAACATTCAATCCTGCTCATTATGTCAATGAAAATATACATTAAATGACAATATCCATAAAAGCACGTAGGCTGGTGACTAGCACAAAGTAAAATATTCAATAAATAGTTATCATCATCTGGGAAATAAATAAAATGTCTTCTCTGTACGGGCTCCTTGTTGTAATGAGATTATTTAGATGTTTGTGATTTGCAAAGCTTTAAGAACCTGACAATGAACTATAACACATGTGGGGGACTAGCCCCCACAATTATTTACCCCAGGGACTCTTGAGGAAGAGGGATAAGAGACTTAGTTAGAAATAGAGGGAAGGGAAACAGAGAGAAAACACAGAATAGACTCAGGTGGGCCTGGATCTTTATCCACCGGCCCAGAACTTTATTCCAAAGGTCAAATAACAATGCCAAGGGGTGGAGCAAAAGACCTCCCTCTTGCTAGTTACAGTCAAGTGTAGACCCTTACAAATACCTGGTACCCAGGCCTGTTGTCCAATCAAGCTCTTATGCAGTCCTGCTGGGTACAGCGACCAGGAAACCTAGTGGGCTCCAGCAGACACACTTTGGGAAAAGTGTACATAGGTACATGATCAACAGTTTACAATTTCAGAGTGCAGAAGACTCACTAAATTTTTAAAAATATCTTCCTTCATCCATCTAGTCTCCCTTGCTTCGATTTGGAGATTACATGGCTTTCTATATTTGACAACAGCCTCATTAGCTTTCTTTAATGATAGCTTTTGAAAATAAGAAAGCCAATTTAAAAACTGATAGTGTTCTGTCGCCGGGGACGGGTACGGCCAGGGTTCAGAAAGATGTGGGTGTTTGGTTACGGGTCCCTCATCTGGAAAGTGGACTTCCCCCTACCAGGACAAGCTGGTTGGTTACATCACGAACTACAGCCGGGCACTTCCGGCAAGCAGCAGTGACCACCGCGGGCTTCCCGGCAAGCCTGGAAGAGTTGTGACTCTCGTTGAAGATCCTGGGGCAGTGTATGGGTGTTTGCTTACAAACTACCGGTAGGAAAAGAAGAGGAAGTAAAAACATACCTTGACTTCAGAGAGAAAGGGGCTACAGAAACTACAACAGTCCATTTTTCAGCCAAAAGATCCCACAAGAAAACCATTCAGTTTTTGCTCTACATTGGAACGTGTGACAATCCTAACTACCTTGGTCCTGCACCTCTGGAAGACATTGCTGAGCAGATTTTAATGCAGCTGGCCCAAGTGGAAGAAACACAGAATATCTTTTGAATTTGCAGATTCTACTAGGAAACTTGTGCCAGAAGATGCAGATTGAGCATCTCTTCTCTTTGGAAAAAGTTAGTAAAGGGACGTTTAGAAGGAAAATAGAACCTCAGTAGCACATAGTCACCAACTCCCCCAAACAGCAGAGCTTTTAATCTTCAGAGAATAACTTCAGTACAAAACAGCAGTATGTTTCAGACATTCTTACTTGAAGATCTTACTATTTAAGTTGTAATTGGAATGTCATCTAAAATTTACTATTTATTTTACAAGTTTCCTAAAAACATATCAGAGAGATTTACATACAAAGAAAGAGTTCAAGTTATACAAGTAATTTCCTAACTAAATGACATATGAACATTTGTTCATTAGAAATACAGTTCTCAATTCACTTCCTGTTTTTATCGGAGTAACAATGGTTTATAGTATATATGCTTAAAAATAATGTTTAGAAATATATGTAATAGAGAAGGAAAAAAACTGATAGTTTTATGTTTAAGACTTGAAAAAAAGTTAAGATCACAGTATCCAGCTAATCTGAACATTACAGGCTACTTTAAACATAGTATCCCTTTCCAGATTCTACGAAGTCACACCTCCTAATAGTACCACACCCCGCGAGCTTCCAGGGGCCAATTACATTCAAACCACCACATCCTCCAAAGACCCCATCTCCAAATTCTACCACAGGGAAGTTTAGATTTCAATATACTGATCAGTGGTGGGGAGAGGGGAGCATGATTCAGTCCATGACTGTAGGGGTTTGAATGAAGGCACAAAGACCAAGATTGCTAATGAAGGGTCCAGTTTGCTGGCCAGTAGGCTTGTGCCATGCTCTGTATAAAGAGGACTGTAAAGGGGGTGAAGGGGTAATTTGCACTTCAAAAATTATTTAAGAGAATGTAACTCATTGTACAATGCCTTTGTATGAGCACACACACTACTGAGTTCCTTCTGGATACTAAACAGGTTTGAACCGGAAGTGCTGCTGTGGAATAGAGGGGACCATCCTCGGCGCACAAAACAAGAACTGACAAGGTCTGAGGCTGCTGGCTGAAGCACGAGAAACTGAAGAAGAGTAGGGTGGGAGGGGCAGAGAAAAAGCCAACAGAGGCCAGGGTCGTAGAAAGACACTGGGACCAGGCACTGATTGTTCTGTATTCTGAAACCTGAAGTAAAGATGGGGGTCTCTCCAAATGCAGATGTGGAGAGAGCCTCCAAGAGCACTCTGACTCATCATCAGCCCACAGAGCAGCTGCTGTTGCTACAGCAGAAAACAGTCCACTGACAATTCCAAGGAAAGCAGTGAAGCAGCCAGCACAGAGCCAAAAGAGGATCCGGTGGCCACTGCGGGAGCCAAGAGCCTGGCTCTGATGGGATGTATTTACTTCCAAGTTGAGGCAGGCTAGACATGCCTAAGAGGGAAAAACATCATGCATCTGCTGCCATGACCAACCTCCCCACAAAAAATTCCATGCAAGGCTGGAGAGGGGGACTAAATTCTACTCTGGAAAAATCTAGACCCATTCCTGGAGTCAGCCGCCAACCACTACCATCAATCATCAGTAGTCTTCCTCCACTAGCGGTTACCCCTCAGAAGAGTGGGCCAGTCTCCTGAGGTTTGGGGAGGACTGCCACAACTCTGTTGATCATGCACTCGGGCTTAGCAGTAAAGCTTCCTCCCAGTTTATTTCTTCTTTCTCTTGAATTATTTCTCGGATATTGATAAAAATTTAGAGATCCTGGGAAGAATTTGAAGTTTGGTCTATAGCTGAGCCCAACTAATAGCCTTCACTACTAATAACAAAATGTAATTATTAAAGTTGATCAAATTAATGTTCATTTGCTGTTTATTGAGACAAAATCTCACTCTGTAGCTCAGATAATAATGAAACTCACAGTGTAGAGATAACCTTAAACTCATTGGCAATCCTCCTGCATCTGCCTCTCAAGTGCTTGTGTTACGGGGAGTGAGGTACAATGACTGACAATAAAACACAATTTGGAATTCTGTCTTCTTGCAATGCTCTATGAGAAGTTTGAGGCCACTGAGTAAAGACCACAGATCAGATGCCATTAATTCTCAGTGTGTCAGAGCATCTAACCTGCAGAGCCAACATTCCACAGTCCTGCTAGTAATAAAATATGAGACACTGGAGCTGGGAAACATAACCTCAGTTTGCCGAGTGCCTGCCTAGAATCCATGAAGCTCTGCATTTAGTCTTTACCACCACACAAACTGGGAGTGGTGGTGTATGTCTCCGGGGAAGTAGAGACAGGTGGGATACCAGAAGCTTGCTGTCAACCTCAGCTGTGAAGATGAGTTCAAAGCCACTCTAGGAAACATAAAACCTTGTCTATCACAAATAACATTGTACAAGGTCATTCAATTCATTCGTCTGTCCATTTCTATTCTCTCATTGCTTGCTTGTGTCAGAAGGTATGCTAACAGTTGGGGATGCAAAATGAAACAGATCAGCACGTCTGCACTCCTGGAATGCTGCTTTTTAGTAGGATTATAGAGGCATTAATCACGTAAGCAAACAGGAAAATCTGTTGTGGAATATTATTTTAACTATGCAAAGATGTGCTACATTGTTTATGCTGCCAGAATATTAAGCTATGTGAGGAGTGTGATACAATTTTCTGCGCCTTGTTAACTATGTAAAAAGTGTTACATTGTATTACCTTGCCCTGCTCTAAGGCATCCCCCTGATTGGCATCATAAAAAAATCTGACATGGCCAATAGATAAGCACGCACGAGAAAACCAAGAAGCCAACAGAGAGTGGCTGGCCAACAGGAATACCGTCTACAACCAAGGGATAAGTGAGCACCAGCAAACTCGTCTCCTAGGCCTTACGGACTCGATCATACAACCTACACCAAACTGGTCGGCACCCACAATGCGAGCACAGGCAGTGGACACACACACATCATGATACAACCAGTACAACCGACCACAAGCAACAAAACAGAACATACATACCTTTCTACTGAGAAACATTATCCTAGCATCCCCCCCTGTTGTAAGTCCCGAAGGGTCATTTTCCTGCGTCCAAAATGAACAGCCCCGTTCCGGCTCTCTATAAGGAGCCACTACGTACGCATTCGACACTCAAAGAACCACCTAGATGCTATAGTGCCTCAATTACGCATAGTGAGGAGAAAGGAGAGCGGACAATCACCCCAGGCGCAACAGTCCTATTCTACGGTCAAAGCCAGCCTCAGGCCAGCCACACACCTCTCACCGACAGACCTAGCTAAGAAGCAAAAACATCCTGAAAGCAAAGAAGCGCTGAGAAGCCCCAATAGCAAAACACAGATAATCGAAAGCATTCTAACAGGATTGATTAAAATAAGAGCATAAGATCAAGGCAAAGAACCATTCCATAACCTAATAAGAAGTCTCCCGAAGGGTGGTCAACATGCTCACGCCTGGTCGCTCTCCCATCCCACCATCCCGAATATCCTAACTTTCCCATATGGAAAAACCTATAAGATGACAATCTTGTCGGATAGTGAAATCAGGGAGAGTTAAAAGAGAAGATGAGATTGAGAAACCAGAAAAGGCAGACCTGTAGTGATCATCTATATCTATTATTGGAAGTTTTTCCATCCATGCCGTAATATACCGTTTATCATGATGTGTGCAGCACCCAGATGTTAATCTCCCTCCCACCGCAAGTTGTCCGGGTGGTTGTGTCCAACATGTGTCGTGTGGATCACGGGCTTGCAGAGACGCACCGTGGGGTGGGGCTACCATCGCGGCAACCTTAATAGCCCGCCGTACTGTAAGAATTATCTTTTTCTTGCCTATCCCAACTGAATGGAATTGGTACTCCTATTTCCCCACACCCGTAGGTGGACACATATCCAGCCATCCTACCTAGCTGCACCTAATACCCTTTTGTCTTGTCACCTATGCCCCACGCCTCGTGAGAAACCAACACTCAGCTGCCCTCCCACATCATGCGACAGCGTGAGAACGGCACAGATTACGGCCCGAGCCACAATACCATGCTGAATCTTGCAACATCTCCTTCTAATTCCTAACAACAAGCAACCTATAACCATATGATGAAACTATAGATGTGCTTGCATGACCCCACGGGACTGAAAAGACTTTGTTGAGATCACCTAGCTGCGAGGAATAGCTAACTAGTGATGAGGCTGTCTCGTGTTTCCTTTAATCATACTATATTATCTCTGCAATAAAGGAAGTGTACCTCTAAATCTACATTGACGGCCTGACGTCTATCTCCACAGCACGTCAATACTACACCGCCCACTCCGACGCGCAGGTACTATTTTAATTTTCCTATGTGGACCCATTACATCCTTATGACAACTTTGTCCAAGGAGGAGAATGCCCGTGTGATTTATTTTAGACCAAGAAACACACAGCATTATGTTAAGTATGGCTGTTCAAGGTCTAGTAGTCTTTACCACCGGTCAGCCGATGCTATCCTCTGCCATCCACAACCACCTATCCGTTGCGTTCCGTCCCACAATCACCCCCACCCAAGTACTCCAAATAACCAGGACCGCGTATTAGTGTCTTTCTTCACCGGTTTCTACGAAGAACCACTCGCCGACAGTCTAGAGCGCCCTAACCCTTCCTTAACAATAGAGCTATCTTGCGGGCTCCCCTCACCTTATAGCGTCAGCTCCTCTTCCTACCCGAGGCGTATGTATATATTACAATACATCATGTTATCTTAAGCTTCTAGCCGCCGACTCGGGTGCAGTTCTCCAGTCAATAACACACAGTACCGTCACAGTGAGAAGCCGTCGCTTGGAAGCTTTGGTCATTGAGGCTGCGGGAAATCAGACTAATCACATGAAATAGAGTGCCAACAAATAATGCCTGTAGCCAATAACTAGTCTGTACGGCTCAGCTGAAGGACAAAACACTAAGAAGATCCCAAAATCATAAATGGGCATGCGCTCGTCGCAGAAGCAAGTGAGCCTATAGAAAAGAAGAGAGCCACCCTCGCTTCGTCCATATTTCCATAAAAGCAACTTTAGTGCTGGGCGTGGTGGTGCTCACATCTTTAATCCCAGCATCGGAGGCAGAGGCAGTAGAAGATTCTCTGTGAGTTCGAGGCCAGCCTGGTCTCCAAAAGTGAGTCCCAGGAAAGGCACCAAGCTACACAGAGAAACCTTGTCTCAAAAAATAAATAAATAAATAAATAAATAAACAAACAAACGAAAAGCAATTTAGTGAGTCTAGCCCATATTCAGGACAAAGAAAACTAAACTCAACTTTTGGAAGAGAGGAATGCCAAAGCATTTGTAGACAAGTTTCAGAACCCACACTAGTTCAGCAAAACCTACTTATGCTCAAGGGCATCACTAGCAATTTGGCTCCTTTTCTCCTACACCATCCATTTTCATATCTCTACTTGATTATCCCCATCATTATATAAACATGTTCTTATTTTCACCTTTAAAAAAAATTTCCCCAGAGGCACTCTAATTTCTCTCACCTTTGCAGCAGATTCCTCACGCCGATGCTTCCATTAGTGTCCTTCCAACCTCTCTAAACCAGCTTTAAAGGTTCACTCCCCTAAAAGCTCAGAGACGCTCGCCATCCATGGCCTCAGTGTTGCTAAATCCGATAGTTCATTTGGATCCTTGTCTCACTTGAAAATTTAGTCGCAATGGTTCCTCTCCTCCTCAGTACTATGTCTTTACCTGCCAGCTTGCCTCAATCTCTGCCTTTCTTCTTTGCTGGCTGCTGCTGCTCGTCATCCACCTCTGAGTTCTCCCTCTCTTTAACTTCTGATGCTTCGATGCACAAGCGTCTGGGGCCTGGCTTCTCTTGTTCCCTACCCCTTGGGGATCTCACACAATCTCCTGGTGTTCAGTACCATCCATAAGCTGTGACTGTGCAGACTGCCCAACTCAGCTCTTCATTCACACGTTCAAACTGCTTCCTCTGTGTCATCTCCTCTCAGGTGCGTGACAGACGTCTCCAAACCATCTCTAACACTGATGTCTATCTCAGAACGTAGATCTGCTTTCCATTCAGCCTTTCTCATCTAACTAATAGCAGCTCCATCCTTCCAGGTATTCTAGCAAAAGTCTGGAAGTCACGTTTGACTCTTTCACAAGCAAACCATCAGTAAATCCTCTTGATTCCTCTGTTCAAAAGGTACCTAGAATATAACTTCTTCATACCATCTCTGCTGTCACCCAGGTCCTCCACATTCTCCTCCAAGTCCCATTCTCATTGAAGACTCTCCTGACACATCACTTAAAAATAGCATCCCTCACATCTGGTCACCCTTACCCTGCTTTACCCCCTCCCCCCCCCCCCCCATCAGTATATACCATCTACATTTTTAACATACTGTATCATTACTTAATGTTATGGTGGCTATGTTTCTTTCTTTCACAGAGGCAGGACATTTGATCTGTTCATTAGGTGTAGCTCAATTTTGCTTGCTTTCTTATCACTGGCATGTCTTTGAGGTGTGCGAGCACACCAGCAAGCATTCATAACCAGTGTTACAATTTGGGTATAAAATAACCCCAAGAAGCTCATGGTTATCATTGGTTCCCAGTCAGTTGTGCTATTGAGGCAACTGAGTAGCAAGAATATATCAATTTGTAGCTGGATGGGCCATTAGTCAATGGGCCTAATTGAAAGAAATAGGCCCCTAGAGTTAAGTCTTTGAAGGGTGCTATTTTTCCTTCTTGGCTTTCTCTGCTCCCTGACTGCCATGAAGTAACAGCATTCCATGTCCTTCCTCCATGATGTGCTGGCCTTCACCACAGACCTAAAAGCAGTGGCACCAGTTGACCATTTAACATAACAACAGTATTCCTCCAGTCATTGTTACTAGTACCAAGCATGCAATCCCTCCTGGGATTTCTCCTTAGACTCCTATCCAATGCAGAAACACTTGGTTGCCCTGTAACTACCATGTCACTCTGGCACCAGTGGTGCATCTTGCCATCAGGTCAGTTATAACATTCAGGATCTGGTGCAGGATCTAGTGTTGATAAAACTATTGCTTTGCAGCAGGTTATCCGGCACCTTCTGGCTCTCTTCTAATCTAGCCAGCAAGGGGAGGGTTCATGGTCAGTTTGAGGCTGATTCCTTCCTTATGTCCTGCATCCCAATGTGAGTGTTATCATAAAACAATAGGGTCTTACCATCTAGCCTCAGTGGACAACCAAGAGCAGTACAAAACCCTGTGTCACTTTGGCTGTCTCAGGCTATGTCAACATATTTTGTTATGAATTTAGACATGCTTAAAACTGAAATCTAGGCTTTTTGTATGAGCACTCAGAGAACAGTGAACTACATTAAATGCTTCAAATTCAAGGAGAAAGAGATCAGAGAAGAAAAAATAATTATATGACACAATGTGGACCAAGTGGACATGGAGTGTATAAAATCTAGATAGGTACAACTAGGACTCTTCTAGCTTTGCTTCACATTTGGGCAAAACCATGAATGTCTTTAAGCTTTAAATGCTCGTCCACTTGTCCAAGTGTGAATTTCAACTAGAGACTAGATACAATGTGGTGATAATGGAGAAGATTGGCTGGATGTATACATTGGACAGTCATAGCAGAAGGTGATTAATGAAAGCATTGCTAAGCTACAATAAAAGGCCTATGGCGGGGAGGGGGGGGGTGGCTCAAAATGCTGAGAGAACTATAAGGGAATGGAAATGTTTTGTCCATTGAATGGAAATCAGACTGTTTTAAGAGCAGAATTGTTGGACCCTTTCAGAATCCCAGCACTTTCATTTGTAAACAATGTGAACGAGAGCATCTCTCTTGGGGTGTTTATGAGAATGAAATGTTTAATGTATGTAAATGCTGGCATTGTGACTCATGATGGGCACAAATCAATGTCTGTTGCCCTCCTTTGGCTGTGTTACCAGACCCTGGGAAGGGAACCTTCCAGACAACCTTCATACTATTCTTGCAGTCTGTGTGACTCAACAGTATGGTAAATAGCGCATACTTGCTCGTCGACAAAAACATATGCTTATGCAGGCCGCATGCCTACGGCACAACTCTCTCTCTAATCCTCGCTCGGCCATGAATCCATACTAACTCAAGACAAGCGGTAGACACTCGACATATGAATCTTAGCAACAGTAAATGTGTACATACACCACTCTTCAAGCCACTGTCACCTATAATAGAATGAACCCAGTTAACACTTGCTTCTGTGAATAAGATAGAATGTATGAAATCAAGTCAGAAGTGCGAAATAACCCATCTCTCATGTCCCAGATTCCAAGCCACAAGCCCAGCCATAATACACACTCACTTTTTAGTCGCCCAGCCCAATACCACATACCCCTCCATACACCACTCGTGTGCTCAGGTGAGATGTTCGTGTGCTGTAGTGCTGTAGACCTGTGTAGATGTGTGGATGATCGATGCCCTTTCTAATCAGCCACATCCGACTGTGTCGCTATTAATTATCATCAGCGGAGTATGGTGACAATTCGCGTTCCAGAATGGTTATGAATTTAGTATCACAGAACCATTTTCTTCATCACATACCATGCACTGAATATTTCCCAGTAGCAATGCATCAGTAGCAAACTTATTACACTTGTAGGAAACATGAGAGGGATATGAAATTCACCTGTCCAACAAAAACCTTAACAACAAACTAAACCACCTTTAAAAACAGTGCTTTCTGCAGGTCTGACTGGAGGAGACTTAAGACTGTCCACGTGCTTGACTGAAAGAAAGTGAGTAAATTCATATCTTCTGCACAAAGGAATGAAAACCCATTCACTGACAAATATCTTCACTAGGCGAATGAAAATGTTACCAAAACCTCAAGGAGCTGAATTTAGAGTGAGAATGACATTTGTTTTGTTTATTTATTCTGCTTCTGAGTTCTTGGAGCAAATGTCATTTTCTCATCTGCTAGTGACTCTTCAGTTTTTTCTCTTCCTCCCCTGCCTGACCCTAAGCTTGTTTTGAAGCCACCTTAATCCCATAGTGATGGTCAAGTAGTGGATTGAGCTATGACCCAACCCATGTGGAACTATTCTGGCATGTGTTGGGTACATAAAAAATGACTTGTAAGACTCAACTATTCCCTTTTTCTCATTAGTGAGTGGCTTCCTCACAGACTTCAGGGACGACCTGGCTGGATAATAAAAGGGCCCAATTTAAACTTATTTAAACAGCAGAGAAATGTATACTGGGGTAAAGACTCTTATTACAGATGCCATTTGGCCATTTTCTTTTTAATCACTCTTCTATGCAGCATCCCTGAAAAGTCATCTCAGGGATGACTTGTAGCAGGGACTCCTGCAAAGAAGCATTTTTTTTTGCTCACTGACACATGCTGGAACTTACTGTTCTGTGGTTCAAAAACCTTTCCATCTTCTACCTTTAAAGTCGGCTGGTGAGGATAACGTCTAGTGGATCACGTCCCCGTTTCACTATAGCTTTTGTAAGAAGAATGGAAAACAAAGGCCATGTTGCTAGTGTTGGAGTTCAAGAATCTGTGGTCAGAAATGTAATGTTTGCTCAATGGGAAGGGGAGTAAGAACATATCCTCCAGAGTCTGTTAAAAACTTCACGATTTCCCTGCAAGTTTAAAAGGAAGGGCAAAATTGCGGCTCCGAGTTCAATTTCACATGGACTTTTGAGAAAGGAAGACTGAAAAAATATCCTCCTCAGGAGCAAGGTTGTCTGGCTTGCAGGTTGTGCGACAGTGGATCAAGAGTGCAACTTGTTTTTCCCTCAGTGCCTTTGGGAGGTGATGGAGCCCAAGTGGGATGTTGAACTGCAAGGAGCACGCCTGCAAAATCCAAGCCGCGCACTGGACAGGGGAAGATGAGATTGAGGGACCTTGTCAATGGTGCTGCATTCAGACAGCATGGACTCCAATTAGGAAGGAGAGTGGACAACTGGCCTGTCCGATCAGGGCAGCTGACTGAAATAACAGGAGTATCTTAGGATGAAAGCGTAGCTGGCGCGCGTTCCACACTACAACCTGATTTTCCGTTTATCGGTACACGCCTACACTTCACACCGATCAATTTACCAGAGTATCTTCTAATTTCGTACGACCACACGCAATAAGTGAGTGCGTGTGTCTAATTTCAACTCACGCTCTAAGGCTGAACGAAATGCCCATCTCACTCACACAACTTCAGAGAAATCGGGACTCAACTTATGCGCGTAAATGAAGCCTGATTCACCAAAACAATTAACCTCCTATGCAGACAACAAGGTAGCCCATACGAGACCAAAAATCTAAGCGAGCCTCAGTTCGAACCATTGACCTTGTTAATAGAATGCCGTACATCCTATATGCTCCCCACGCCCAGACAGTCCGGCTCTTATCATTGCTCTCGGATGTGTAGCGACAACCCCCTCTTCTGCCTTTTTCCTTCTTCCCCTCGGCTGAGCTCTTCCATAGTCTGGCCTCGCATCCCGCGCCCAAATGAGCAGACACATGGAGAGCCAAGTGGCAAGTTCAAACGAGCCAGCCACCGAAGAGACGCATGCACACACAGGCGCTGCCAGGAGGAAAGAGGACAAGAGCCTCATTCGTCATAGCGGTACCACTAGCTGAGGAAACACTGTTGGCTGGAGCGCGGAAACGATGATTATCAGCTTGATAAAAGCATTTCCTTAGCGGAAGAAGCACAAAGACCTGAAGTGCAAACCCAAGAAGCACGTAACTCTGACATGCACCTCCCAGGGTTGGGCTCCCTGGCAGAGACAAGAATCCTCAGCTCCTCTTTGGCCTCATGGCCAGCCAGCTAGCAATCTAACTCCAGTTCTAGCCACATGAAATCATGCGCTATCTCTAATATAAAGCCGATGGGATGTGATTGAGTCTCAACACAACCACCCATCCTCCCCTACCACATGCACACTCACGAGTGTCTTTTAGCATGTACCTCCACAACGTCCAGCATGCGTATCTCAAAACACAACAATATAATCAAGATAAACAAATTGACCTTCCTTTCTCCCCTATAGGCTGACCGCTAGAGCTGTCGTATCAAAAGAGACGAAACGCGCCAAGTTGCAGAGACTGGTAGCACAATTTGGTCCGTAAACCACGTGGGAGTGAACACACCTGAGTTTTTCATGACCACATTACGTATAGTGCGGCATAATCAGAATGTGCTTTGTAAAATCAGGACACTCTCTTCAATGCCTCAAGGAACCCTTACGCGCAGGCGGAAACAGGCCCATTGGTTCCACATGGCTTCCTGGGCTGTTAATTCATTAGAGGAAGAGCTGTTCCACCTCTGTGAGAGCCATTGAAACAGCCACAACCCATCTCCAGCCCTAAAACTACGATCACACAACAATACCAGAAAAGAGACTACAATACATAATGAAGACTCGCACACTGCACCCTGTGAGGTTTCTCAGTGGAATGCCAATATGCTCACATCTCCCTCCCAGAATATTCTTATTGACTAGAGTGGTATCAGACCCCCCTCAGTTTCGTAGACGATGAGTACCTGATCTCGATAGCAGCAGGCCAGAAGGTTGAGGGCTGATACTCGATTCTCACAATATAAGAAGCAAAATAGCTGGTTCTTTTCCTCTCTGTCCTCTAAATTGCTAGCAACTCTCTCTTCTGTGTTTTGTGACCTATTGATGACTATGATGGATTTCAGGTCAATTATTAGTGAATGGTGCGGTAGCAGGATATTGTCAGTGTAGCAAGATGACACACAACACCAAGATCACATCCGATTGTATCAGTTCGCTGTCTACTCAAAATAACGTTCAGAAGCAGATAGGAGGTGAGACAAATGCGCAGAATAACACTCTCCGTTAATTCACCCTGAAAACCACTCTTTCCCCTACGCCTCAACACGAGAGAATAAAAAACACAAGACAAATCCTAACAGTGCCACAAATCAACTTACAAGGTCTGAACTACACAATACAAAGTCTCGTCTTCAACGCCAAAAACAAGCGCAAGATTTTTGACTTCTAGCAGAATTTTCCAGAAGGAGGTTCCATAGTGTGAGGATAGCCGCGAGCTGGGAGCAGAAGGAATGAAGACTCGCTCTCCTTAAGCCTCCCTCCTGGGCCCTTGCCATACTGGATCAGCTTTTCTCACTCCTGTAGTCTCTGAGTTTCTGTTTGCGCGCATGCCAGAAACCCCTTCAAACAGCAGTCTGAACTTCCACACAAGGCACTGACATCATTCGCCTCAAGGATATTTCATATGAATCCCGATAGAAATAAAGACAGCGACGGCCTTACCAAACAATTGCTTCCGTAAGGTTCAAGGGTACCTAGACAATAGTAGAAAAACAAGCGAGCGTGCTGCAAGAGCCTGCGCACCAGCAATAAATACAACAAATGCACACACAAGTGGGGGTTGCTTTCAGAACCTTAGGGATTCAGATAAGACACGTCACTTAGTGTAGCGCGACCGCAGAACTCTCTAAATATCCTTGGTCGATGCAAGGAGCAGAAGAAGAACTTGCCTTTGCTGAATCCCAGAACTTTGAACTTTTGCCAGACATATAAACAAATACAACTCACAGGACAGTGGCGTAAGAGTAGGCGTGTTCAGCTCTCTGCCACAGGACGCCCTCAGGAGGCTCACGTCTGGAAATCTTCACCTCTAAAGCAAAGCTGCCAGGTTATGCCGACTCCTCTGTGGAAAGAGCATCCGAGGTTACATAGCTAACGAATCATCTCAAACTGGTATTATGAATTCGTCAATTTTCTTTTGAGAGCGAGCAGCAATGGGCTGGCAAGCCCAAATAATTTCGCAATATGCCTTGGAGCAACAATACAAAATAAATGAAAATGTCACTTCATATATGAGAATAAACCTCTTGCAAGTCTCGAAACTATCGCGAGTCAGCCTTGCAGCAGGTAAAACAAATTTGGCAAGAACAGAAAGAGCGTGATTATGACCGTTTCCTGGCCGGGACAATGGTGGAGAAACCAGAAGGGGGCATAGCGAATTCCCATATACACAACAAGACACAATAAACGGACACGAAAAGAAGCACATTGTGCAGGAGAGGCCACAGCCGATCAAACTGACTCTCCAACACTCGACTCAGAAGAGACTGTAAAGAACGGTGACGCTTACTTCACAGCCTCTGCCACCTGCCCAGACTCTCCTGCTGTCTCAGCAAGAAGAAAACAGAGTGGGCACATTCTCCATCATCCCATGCCCCTGCCTGCATGGTGCTGAGTCCGTCTCCCTCTTTTCAGTCTCTCTCATCTCATCGCTCTCTTCGCTCTCTACTACTCATCTCTCTCTCTCTATTCTCTCTCCATAATAGCAAAAACTATGTGTACTACCATGAGAATTTTTATACCACACACATCTCAAAGTCCCAGGTGTGAGAATGGTTCTCCAGTTTCCTGCTGCTCTTGGGGCTGCTGGCAATGTGAGCGACAATATATATACCAGAGCGTAAAAAAAAGTCACACTGTAAAACAGAAGGACCTCAACGGAGAGTCCTCCATCAGACTGACCTGTGGGCCATGTCTGTGAGAACTTTTCTCTGAGGGCTGATGTGCTGTGTCCAACTCTCTGCCACTGTGGGCAGCACCACCCCTGAAGCAATGATTCCTGAGTTTCGTAAGAAAGATGGCTGAGCTTAAAGCCAGGGAGAGCAAGGCAGGTTAGACAGCATTAGCTCTTGGGTCTCTGCTTCAATTCCCTGCCCTGACTTTCCTCAGTGGTGAACCTGAGAAGTAGTTAAGATGAAAGGATCCCTCTCCTCAGATGCTGCTGTACATGTTTTATCACAGTGACACGAGACACAAACTAGATCAGCACGTTCCTGCTCTGCCGTCACCGTTCCAGCTACAGCCTCCCTATTCCACCCAAAGCCTGCTGGTTCCCCTTAGTCCCAAAGTAAACCTGCCTCCACCACCACCTCCAAAGAAATGAAGTCAAGAAGATACCAAACTGCACCTTCCAAGACTCGCCACATCTAACTAGTCTATGTCTTCAAATATCTCTCTGTCCTCCCCTGGTCAGAAGGAAGAAGAGACCTTCCTGCATTTGGAGCTGCTTTGAGAATGTGGTCTCTTTCTTCCTCTGGTCACCTCTGTCCAGCTGTTCCGCCTGGCGGCTTCCATCCATCACTCAACTCCCACCACAGCCATCCCCAGGCCTCCCTTCCAGGCACTCAGCACCCTATCTCAAATAGCGCTTTTCTTCCCTTCCCGGTTGACCTGTCTTTTAAATGGCCTGCACACTCCCTGTGCCAGCACCCCCTTTTGACCAGAGTGCTGTACGGGCCTCCCACATACAAACTTAGCTAATGGCTAGCAATGTTCTTCCTTGCATTCCCTCAGGAGTTATTTCACTGGGAGCCCATTCTCCCTGGATGCCAGAGCTCCACGGAAGCACTTCCGCCTCCCCTTGGAATCGCCGGCTGCCTCTCCCTGCATCCACTTGCCATATTAGAATATCACATAGTCCGGTGTCCGCATCATAGCCCCTGTGTTCACCTTTCCTCCCAAAGACCACCACGTGTGGAATAGCTCATCCCAACGCAGCAAAACAAGCTGAAAATGCGAATATCCTGACGCTCATTCAGTACAACCGCGATCACCTAGGCATTAAGAAAGGAACTCCCAATAATGGAACTTGGTGCCACAGCTGAAAGGCTGGCATCATCTACCATCCCTGCTAAATCGGTGCTAAGAGCCGTTCCTGAAAGCCGTCAGCACTACAACAGGAACCAAAATTATGTTAGCGAGCTAACCAGAGCAAGCAGCTAAAAAGAGAGGCATTGATAAGGGACGTGATTGAATACACAGGCTCTTTGGATTGGTGTCTCCTCATCTTATGTTGTTTCACTATTGAAATGATTTTTCCCCTCCAGACAGGCTTCCTTCTCTTGTTATTGCACAGCTGATGTGTCGCTTGTGTGCGGATAACACTACCCAGGTGGAACTCACTCACTTCGACAATCCATCCTAACAATCGATGTCTGCCTTTCACCAAAACCATTCTCTGTTCGCCCCCCTGCAGCCCTCCCCTTCTGGCGCAGCAGGATTCCTGCGGCCTTATCTCTTTAATCCACAGTGTCTGTGAAAATAGCTTTGCTGTAGCTTGCCAGCTGCACTGTGATGTTTTATGGACAACACTTGTTTCGCTGCTCTCGGTCTAGAGCTCCCTGAGGCCAGGAATAATGTCTGACTCTGTCCTAGCCCCAGAACCGCCTATGCGCCTGCTACCTTAGCAGCTGCAATGAATGAGTTTTGATAGTTCAATTTAGGCATATCGAAATTGCCATCTTTATGATCAAAATTGCCAGCAAAACTCACATCACTTTTGGCCTATTTATGTATATATCTAAGTCTTTCTCAAAACTTTCAAAAGTAACCTATAAGCAAGCACAGTTCAATGAATTCTAGGGGAATCGTGAAGATGGGGTGAGCATCTCAGTCACGCATAAAGAGTTCGGCACGCTTGGTGACAGAGTGGAGCAGCACACGTAACCCACGACCCCCAAATTCACAGCACATGTCCCACGCGTCCACCAGTTACTAGATCTTGGACTTCCCTCAGTGTACGGAGAAATAAATTCAACAGGGTCATCACCTGACCGTGGCAAGCTCAGGAGAGCCAGGCACAATAAACACAATAACAAGTTCCTATCTTTGCTATCATTTGTCAAGTGAGAATTGAAGATAGATTATGTCTCATCTACCCAATATGTTATATTCTCCCCTCACACAGCTCACCAGCAGTCCATTCCTAAGTCATCACTCTGTTGCTCTCAAACGACTTGTCGTTTTGGCTTAGGATGGAGATTATAAGATCGCCCAGCTACTAGTAAACCCTCCTACGACCTCAGCCTGCTGCCTCAGCCTTGCTGCAAACACTCAGGCACAAAATTCCCTTTCCTGACGCTCTGCTCGGCATAGGCCACATACCTTACTAACAGACACCTCAGGATCAATAGAACCAGCGCTACTCCCAGTTACCATTAACCCCATTAAAAAACAGAACACCTCAAAGTATCTGAACAAAACTAATGTCCAGTGAGAAATGCTTGAGGAAACATGGCTCCAACGGATATTTTCATCTTCCTTTTAACATATTAAAAGAAAAGCCACGAAGCACTCCCATCGAAAGAATCTCCTTTTTATCACATAACAGTACCAAGTGAACCCCTCCATAGCCATTGAAGCTCACCACTTCTGATCTTACATAGCCAAATATTTCAATTATCTCCCTTCGCCCACAGACTCAAAACTCCCACATCATTACTTAGAACACACTTGTCGCGCTGTCACAAAATAATCAAGGTTTTTGATTTTTTTTCTGCTTGTTCCTACACTAACAAAATTTGGGTTTGAGTTTTACACAAATGCAATCTTGGTTGCGATCTAACTTAGCATAATTGGGGACTCTACCCTCCATATTGCTTTAAATGTGACTTTCTGGAGGGCACAGGAAATACTTGATCCTGTCACCCCAACCCTGTACCCCTCAGAATCAGTTCGCGTTGCTCCTGTATGTGGTATCCTGTAATGCTTTCAAGGTGTTGCCTAGAGAGTTAATTGAATTTATATGCTATTACACAATTTGCCCAATCCGTGCGCTAGTAAATTTCAGCAACTCTTTATCATAACACTATGCTATATGCGTGAGATTCATGGCTAAGCACTTTCAAAAGACTCCGTGCATATACACATAAGATAATACAGAAACATCAGTTCCCACCGCGGATAGCTATCGAATTTAACAATGAAAAATCCAGTGCCATGCACCTAATAAGAGACAGTGCCGTGATGACCTGACCGCTTTGAGATTAGAGCGGATCAGGGCTTCGGAAGAATGAAAAGTGAGATGGCCCAGCAACCAGAGACAATGGCAGATCCCCGATGCGAATCCACCTCCGACAACAATATATACAGACACCAACATACAATGTCCACGTCGCGGCGCAACGCGTCCGTGCGTGCGCTCCTCCAGAACATAATATATACAAGGTCATGCTCTCTTACCCCAATCTACTTGTGCGAATCTGACGGCAGCAGAGGCTGTAACCCCACGCCCATGAATCAACATACATGATCCTGGAACCGTCCTTCGTCGCCACTCTGCACACACCCTGGTGAACCCAAATACCCCATCAGGAATGTAAACACATGGACATCTTCTAATCTAAAAAGGATTCTAGGGAGCCAATTATAGAATCTTGCAGACAGCAAACGGACCAATTCAGCTTCTTGGCGAGAGCCACTTGAGTCTCAGCTTGAGAGTGTGACAACTACTGGCTTTACCTGGAAACAGTGTTTGAACAATAGAATAGAAAGATGGATGCGTGTGTTGTTGATAAACCAAGAGCACCTAATCTACTTATAGTATATCTATGCCCCCGGTCCCCCCTATCTCTATCTATCTATCGTCCTACAAAGAACTTTTGTCGGTATGTTGCGATATCTTCGCGAACAAATATAATATCCTGCACTCCTTCCTATTCTCAGTAGTTACTAACCCAGCTCTGCCAGTACATTTAACATCAACATTGCAGCCTTGCACAAAAATAGACCTTTTATTATATGGTTATTCTATAAAAACATCTTCTTACATACAACTACTCTACTAAGAACCAACAAGCAAGCTGGAATCACACTCCTCTTCCGCTAGATTCATTACCATCCATACCTGAGCATTCTTACTGAGACGCACCTACGGATCGCACTCAACTCGCGCGAGACGGATACACGACAGCTGCTGGCTAGTCATGGCATATACTGACCCACTCTGCCGAAACTTACCCACTCAGACCAGCATCTTCCCCGCATATAATCTTCCTCATTCAGTATAAATTAGATCATGTAACCTCATTTTAAAGTAACTTGCATTGACTTTTTCTGAAAAATAAGCATAAATGTCAGCAAGCATGTGACTGATGTGCATTCTTCAACTACTTTGGATGTCACTATATATAACAAGTTCCCTGGAGGATGGGTGAGGATGTCTGCTTCTGCTTTATGCTTCACACAGGTCACAGGGAACATGCTTATCTATTTATCCTTTTCCCATCTTGCATGATTTTAAAACACCCATTCCTTAAAATTCTCTTACAAATTATACATTTAAAATATATCTGTCTCTAATTTCCCATTGCGCTCTAACTTGTCCTGGTTATCCCACCTCTACAGGCTTCTTCTCAGACTTCATCGGGAGACTATTCCCTGGCTCACCCTGACATTAACACACATGCACAATGTACATCACGGCTTTGTTCTTTGTTATCTCTCTCTATTTCCCACAGTTTTTACTCAGCTAGTCTCATTTCATTCTGCAGTTGGGATCTCCGTTGAATGGGTCTCCTGGAATTCAGAAGCTTCTCTGCTAGCTAACCAATCATTGTCTCTCGACTCCATCCACACCCCCACTCAGATCCTGTGTGCTCAGCCAAATTCGGATGCTTCTTGCCTGTGTTCCATTTTTTGCAATATACCCGACGTCCAATGTGGTGGTTTGGGTGAGAAAATTTTCACAGCTCATGTGTCTGAACAATTGATCCCCAGTTGACACTGGGGACGGCTGTGGGCCTTTAGGAGGTGAGCCTTGCTGGAGGAGGGTGTGTCACTGAGGTGGCTTTTATCGCTCACACCTACAGCCCTCTCTCTGCTTCAGGTATGAGGAGCAAAGTGTGATCAGCCAGCTCCCTGTTCCTGCTTCAGCCATTTCTTCTCCCATTGCCATGTTCTCTATCATGATGAACCGTGTGCTTCTGGAACACACAACCTTCCTTCCTAAGTTATTTTGGTCATGCTTTTTTTCTAACCTCAACAGAAAAGTAATTACTATGCCCTATAGCTCCCTGAGTCTGTGAAAATGTGCAACACTGTATGTATGCTCTAAGGTTTTCTCAGGAAACTACTGGTGCCATGCTTAGGGACGAGTGAAGTCCTGAGTGAATGTGTATTGTTGACACACAAGTCAAAGACCAATGCCTCATGGCCATGGGAGTGGCAAAACCTTCCCTGGATGAGACTCAGGGACCAGGACAACATAACAAAATCAAAGCCTTCCTTAGGTCCAAGTGCAAATGTTGGGAGTCTCACCAAATTCACTCAATGCTTTTTCGCCCAGGATGTTTACAGCCTGAAAGACTGATCCTACAGTGGCTCCTACTCAGATAAGCTAAACCTGTCTCCTTGTTTGACTGTGTATTATAAACCCACCTCCTTATTCAAACTCACCTCTCTTTTCAACTATATGTATAAAGATGCTTCACTTCTGGGGATGGGGCTACGGCTTCTCCATTCAAAGAACCCAGACTGCCTACTCATTCTCAGATTTTGTGTCCCTGTGTCTATTGATTCTTTAGTGCCTGACATTCTTCATCCTTGCCACCCTTCAGAGGGCTCCAGACCCAGGCCGTGTATGAGCTGCACCAAAGTGAGGGAGTCAACAAAAGAGAGAACGGCGACGTAACTGGGATGCAGGACCTAAAACAGGAGGTGAAGGGATTCTCAGGATGGCAGGAAAGAAGTCCAGGAAAGAAGAGCAGGAAACAGCTGCTCGACCAGCCCAGGCCAGGACCCAGCCAAGGCAAGTGAGGTGATGGAAGGCTCTTGGGAAATGTTGCCAAAAGAAAAGAGAGACTTCTAGAACAGAGAGTGTATTTGAGCACACTGATTAGAGGGATGTTATTACAGTCCGCAAAGGGTTGGGATGGACTAGTGGCTGCTGAACAGAACATAAAAAAGTATGGATGTATATAGAGAGATATATAGATATATATTTCCATATACATATATGAAAATGTAGTCACACCTACTTGGCTCAACCTTAATATTTCCATAATTTTAATGTTGTCAGAATTGTACATAGATTTAATTGAAATATGGGCATAACTGTACTAGAAAGCTGGACTAAAGGCAATTATTTACATATACAGTCCATAGGAAACAGAATCTCTGCGAGAATGAATTTCCACATTAAGACTATGAATATATAGCATCTAAACACAATAGCACTTAAAAAGAAAGATAACTAATTAGTATAGTTGCGTCCTTTCTAGAACCATGTAAAAGAAGCCAGGCATGGTGGCACAAGCCTGTAATCCCAGTGCTGGAGAGACAGATGGATCTCTGGAACCAGCCTGGCTTACTTGCCAATTCAAGCCAATGAGAGACCATGTGTTAAACAACAGAGGCCAACAGTGTCTGAAGAATGACACTAAGGCTGAATTCTTGCCCTCAACACATGAGCACACATGCACACTCATCTGAACACACACACACACACACAAGCAGAGAGAGAGAGAGAAGAGAGAGAGAGAGAGAGAGAATGAAAAGATTCAGCGAAGAGGGAACGAGGTCAGCAGTTGAAGAACAGGACAGATCTCCTTTTCAATGTATATCCAAGAGTTCTTTTTGACTTTTAAAGTATGGCCGTTATGCATTATTTTTTTTTTAAAAATTAAAAAGAAGGAAAATTGGAGAAGATCAATATCTATTAATAGGGGTGCAGAAGAGAAGGCCGAGTGGTTAAGAGCACTTGTTGCTTTCCAGGGACACAAGTTCAGTTCCAGCACCATCCTGGGCTGCTCACAACCCCTGTAGCTCCAGTTTGAGGGAGATCCACACCATCTTCTCACCTCTGCAGACACTGACAACATGGTGTCCATAAACTCATGCAGGCACACACACCTTCACATCAATAATAAACCTTTAAATATCTATTTATTAATAGGTACATGATTAAATAAAAAATATTCCTTTTGTATAGTAGAATGTGGATACTGCTTAAAAATAAGGACTGTACAGAGATAAATGAATTAAAAATAAGAAAAGCAAGTTGTAATTAGGTATTATCTGATTTTTTCCCCACCTCAACATTAATAACACATTTTTCAGAATGAAACAAATTAGGGGGACAGTAGCCAAACAATGATTTAGGAGATGAAACTTCACTTTCTGTATTATTGATTTCAGTAATTGTTTTCAGTTTGGTAAGAAAAATATTTTGTTTCGTCAGTTTCTGGTTACCAAATTAAGCAAATATTTCTCATGTCCACCAACTCTTTACATTCCTAACACACCTGTCCCATCAACCCCTTAAGCTCCTATTACTGCCCCCCAAAGACCACACAATCATCGCATTAGATACAGAAAAAGTCTTTGACACATCTAGTGATAAAAGTCCTGGAGAAATTAGGATGCAAGGGACATACCTCAACATAATAAAGGCAGTTTACAGCAAGCCCATAGCCAACATCAACTTAAATGGAGAGAAACTCAAAGCAATTCCACTAAAATCAGGAACAAGACAAGGATGTCTACTACCTTCATAGCTATTCAAAACAGTACTAAAAGTGTTAGCTAGAGCAATAAGACAACTGAAGGAGATCAGGGGATACAAATTGGAAAGGAGCAAGTCAAAATGTCATTATTTGAAGATGATATCATAGTATACATAAGTGACCCTAAAAATTCCACTGGAACTCCTATAGCAGATACATACTTTCAGCAAAGCAACTGGATATAAGATTAACTCACAAACATCAGTAGCTTTCCTATATACATGACAAAGGAACTGAGAAAGAAATCAGGAAAACAACACCTTTACCATAGCCTCAATAATATAAAATATCTTGGGTAACTCTAACCAAGCAAGTGAAAGATTTGTATGATAAAAAATAATATAATATGAAAAAACTCATAGGACGTTTGAAAAAAGAAATCGCAGAACATATCGAAGATGGAAGATCTCCTCATGATCAATTTCATAGGGATTAAAAAATGGATAAAATCTAACAAATATCCATCAAATCCTATCAAAATCCTAGACAAATTCTCACAATATCTTGAAAGGAAAAATTTTCAGCTCATGTGAAACACCACAAACAGGATATCTAAAACAATCTGAGCAATAAAAGAACCTGCTGGGTAGGTGTTATCACAATTCCAGACCTCAATTGTACTACAGAATTGTAGTAATAAAACAGCATGGCATTGGCACAAACAACACATTGATCAATTAGTGGGATTGAACTGAAAACCAGACATAAATCCATACACCTGATTTTTGATTAAAAAAAAAAAAAAGCCAGAAACAACAACACAGTGGAAAAAGAGAACTACACAGTGGAAAAAAGACAGCATCTTCAACAAATGTGTGTGTGTGTGTGTGTGTGTGTGTGTATTATATATACTATTATATATATATATATTAATATATATATGTGTTGTGTGTGTGTGTGTGTGTATGTTATTGTATATTATATATATATAATATATATACTCTTTTTAATCCTACAGTTTCTTTGCACTATAGCGCTATTAGTTGTTTGTGTTTTTATAGGATTCTTGAGTGTGTGAATGAATGGGTCTCTGAGACTGTATCTGTTTCTTGTGCCTTTTTTTTTAGTTCTTTTCCTTCTGTTTGTTGTGTCCTATTCAAGTGCGTTATTTTACTATTTTCTTACTATATTATATTATATTTTATTATTATTCCTTAGAGGTCTTTCTTTTCTAATGCGACACAGAAAATGATGAAAGGGGAGATAGGAAAAACTAGAAGGAGGGGAAACTGTCATCAGATACACAATACGAGAAAAAATGCTTATTTTTTAATGAAAGGAGAAAAGCCTCTCAGGGAGGGTGTCTCCTGACTTCCAGGTTGGTCTAGCCTCAGCCACTTCCAGCCTCGTGTGAAGGTTAGAGGTGCTCCTGCTCAGTCTACTGTGTAGGGGCTGCCCACTCTGTGGCACTGTCCCTGTCCCGACCACTCCTTACTGCTCCAGTAGTCTGGGTGTCTCCTACTTCCAGATGTCATGCTGGAGTCCTTGGCTAAAACCTCAGAAGAACGACCTCCCAGTATGACTCTCGGTACTCTCGCGACGATTCTTTGTGCCAGCCTCCTCTGACCAGTCACGCTATCAAAACAGAGCCTGTGCTTTGTGCGTCTTTACATCCTGAGTCCAGCATAGTGTCTAGCTTCTGGCAACGTGTTTGATACACGTTGAAGTGGACTGAGTGATTCCAGTACAAGTTGGTGAGAATCTGTTATTCACAGACTTGAATTAAACATTGCTACTAATCTCTAACCGTGAAAAATGCCTGTGCACTGGCTTTCTCTAATGTCCTAGGAGATGCAGAGTGGAAGAAGAGGTACCATGGTTTCTGTACCTGCCTCTGCGTACTAGTGATCATCAACTGATGAATACAGTGAAGGCACCCTCCCCAACCGTGATGATGACTGACAGCCCTCATTGCTCATGAAGGATGTGTGGTTCCATGAGTGAGACTCAATCCTCGTGTCTCCTTTGCCACAGGCATGGTATGACTCCGAAAGCTGACCGTGTTTGTCTCCTGAGTTGATCTTTTGACCAGGTCTCAGTCACTCATGAGTCATCTGATAGGCTTGGCTTGCTCATGGTGAGTGTGGAACGAAGCCAATTTTATCTTTACTTGAATCCAGGCAGACTCAGTCTGTGGCCAGAGTCTTCTACACTCACAAGTCTGGGCTCAGATGGGCTCCCAGTAAATGTAGTCATCTAAATTTAATAGGTGAAAGCCGAGAGCTCTCACAAGATCTTGCCTCGTCAAGCTCAGCCAAAAGCACTCTCCCGCTTGCTCACTCCTCAAACCCACCGATCCTTTCTCTCTCTTTCACATGTACTGTTAGAACTGTATCCTAAAATTTATTAGAGCCAAAGGTACAAAGAGCAAATATCCAAGGTTTGGGAATAACTCTGTTTCACATTTTCTTGGTATAAATAGAATCTGTTCAATCAATAAACTAAGAAGAATTAGGTTTTTAAATAAGTGATTGAAAAAACGAACATCTACAGGATACTTAGGGAGAAGTTCCTGACGGGAAGACAGACTTTCGCCAATATTGGTCTTACTGATTTGGTGCTTTAGACTAGGTAAATATCTTATGCAATTATAAAACAAATTTGAACATAATCTTCGTACATAAAAAAATAAAATAACCACATAGAGAGAGATGAAATTTTCCGAACAGTATTAAACACCGGAGTTCCATGGTGTGTGTCCCTAGTGTAACTTACATGGTTCAAAAACAACTGCAGGAAGAAATCCTATAGGCTGTGCCCAGTTTTCTGGCCAGTGGTGGTTGTGTTTCTGAGGTGGTTGTGCAGATACTGTGATACACAAACATTAAAACAGGGAAAGCTGATCTGCCTGCTGGCTCAAGTCTATAACGCCAGCTACTCACAAATTCCACATCCTACCGAGGGAGTCCAAAAGCCAGACAACAGTCTCAAAATGAAGAATAAAGGCCTGGATATATAATTCACGAGAGAGCACTTGCCTACCAAGTACAAAACCCTAAGTTTGAACCCCAGTACTGCAAAAAGAAAAAAAAGTGAGGGGAAGAAATGAGAGTATAATATCTGTATATTATAAAGCAACCATTTTTGTCAGTAAATAAAAAACAGACACAGGTATAAGATTGATCATTCTGAAACTGAAAAATGCAAATGTCATAGACATTTATGATACATTTAATCTGTAAAATGAAAGCTATCTCACCTGGGATTTTCCACTGAAACGGCTGAGATGCAACAGCAAATCCAGACAGCCTCTCAGCACAGGAGCCAGAGACCTCTGAAGAAATGGCTGCTGTCAGCCTGAAATCGAAAAGCAGGGATGAGCCCCGGAGCATTTTGTCAGAACAGAGAGCTAGGTGTCTTTCAATGGCACTCAATGTCATCTCAAAAGGAGCCAACTTCAATAAAGAAATCAGTGCAAAATGAAGTATGTTTAAAAAAAAAATCATTGAATTGGGGAGAGAGAGATAACTTAGCAGTTACAAGCACTTAACTGCTCTTCCCCCATCCAAGTACGGTTCCCAGCACTCACACTGGGCAGCTCATAGCCACCTGTAACTCCAGCTCCAGAGATCTGATACCCTCTTCTGCCTCCCCAGATACCCGCACATACCTGGCATACCCTTCGAGCTCACATAAATTTAAGGAATAAAAATTAAACTGTTAAAAAAAAAATCACCGAGTTCAAAATTCTACTATAAGAAAAATCTTATTGGTTACTTTTAGAAGATGTGGGAAGCCAACTCACTGCTTTGCGGATTGCTGAGTAAAGGGGGCATGTGTAATTACACACTTACTCTTACTGTTTTACACAAGCACCTCTCAGGAAAACTGATGGCAGGACATCTCTGTTATGGAAGGAATTTAGTTAATGTACAGAGAGGAACCAATGGAACCAACTAGCTGTGCTTTGCACAGTCAAATGGTCTAACTGTAGTGATAATGGGGGGGATTGGGTGAGGGGAGGAAGAGGGAGAGAAAGGGGAGGAAGAAAGTGCTATTCTGTGCCCCTTAGTAGAAAAATACAGTTCTGGTTTTATGTTAGTCTCGTAAAGCAAAAGGATCTAAATCTGATCAAGAACCAAAAACCCAATTACCAGTTTATAAAAAATTCAGGAAAGCAGACAATGTTAAATGTACTAGGGAACCAGAGCAAACTCCAACATGGGGGAAACTCCACAGAATTAGAAAATAAAAAAGTAGGGAAAGAGAAGACGTTAGATGAGAAACAGAGACTCTAGTCACATGAACAATGGAAGTGGACGGATTTATTTACACTCCCACTCAATCAAGTTAAGAAAAAGGGAGGTGCCACGATGCAGCAGCTCATATGTAGATTAAACCATATAAAAAGGTTGGTCGGCTGGGAGTTGCAAGTGGGGTGGCGGGCCACGAGGCTGGAGAAGACGCCCCCCTCCCTGGGGTGCGCAGAGGGGGCAGTAGGTGGACTTATTGTTGGAAAGGAGGAAGAAGGCCGAGTGTGCTATTGCACAGTAGGGAAGCTGTAAGTGTGTACATGCTTTTTTCTGATTCTGGGATGGAACCCAGGGCCTCACACATGTGAGAGGAGTGGTGTAGACCCCGGAAACCGGTCTTCATCTTGGTAGCCTGACTGTAGATAACAGCACGTACTGTATGCTTCAGAAAGCTAGAAGGAGTTTGAATGTTTTCAACCTTAAGAAATGATAAGTGTTTCAAAAGATATGTAAATTCAATTTGATTTAACATGGATGATGTATATAGGTACCAAATATTACATGTGACACTATTATACACACACACACAAATACCACACACACACACACATACACGTATATAATGTTTTAAGGTATCTACTAAAATAAATTTAAATTAAAATTTAAGATAATTGGAATACTGTAATTTACCAAGTGGATACTGATAACAATGAGTAGGTTTTTTTTAAATATCAAAGTTCTTTTATACTTTATCTTTTTAAAAAAATCTTATTTTTTAAAAGATACATTGTATGATATTGGCAAGTAAAATTGTGTGATGTGTTGGATTTGCTTCAGAACAACCCAGGTCGGAATTATCCATAGAGCTAGAGGTAAGCTATGACTATAAGATTAAAGCTGGTGAAGCTGAGCGATGGGTATTCGGGAGTTCATAAGATATCTTTTTTTCTTTCAAAATTTTCCATGACAAAAGCTGCTGTTTTAAAAATAGGTAAGTATGTGTCATCAAAAGAATGAATCTGGTTACACCCATATTCATGGCAATGCCTTTCACAGAACGCTAAAGATAGAAGCCATCACGAGAAGAATGGATGGGCAAACGGCGTGTGTGCATGATGGAGCATCATCCAGCCTTTAAAACGAATCCTGACACATGCTACACAGGGTACACAGCGAAACCCGAAGACGCTAGGCTAAGTGAAATAACCCCGAACCAAGGCACAAACCATTGGCTCCATTTCTATGGTTGCTTAGAATACTAAAACTAACAAACAGAAGAAGAAAGAATGGTGGCTGCCAGGAGCGGAACGGAGGAATGGTTTTGTTTTGGTGGGAGGTTGTTTTTTCCCATGGGTACTGGTTTCAGTTTTACAAGTTACAAAAAAAAAAAAGCGCTCTTGAGGACTGGTTTACATAACCTTCATAACACTGTGGATGCACTTAGCCATACTAAACTATGTACTTAAAAATGAGATGGTAAATTTACATAGTGTTTATTTTCCTAATTAAAAATTAAAACTCTTAAAAAAATAAGTCCAGCTCAGCAAAGTGTTTGGAAGAACAAGTGTGACAGAAAGGAAGACGTTATGTAAGTAAAGAATCTTGGGATCCTGAAGAGAGAGAAATAAACCGAGGTGGAGCTGGGATCAGGGGAGCGCGTAAACACTGAAAGCCCCAAAAAGAGCAGCTGAGTCACTGAGGAGTCAGTGACCCCCAGGGCAGCTCCGGACTCTGCGATCTAATGCTTGTGGTTTGCTGAGTACCGAGCTCCAGGCTCCATCCTCTGCCTGCCTCAGCCATGTTGATGCTGTAATTCCTGAGCAGAGGGCCAGCCTAGCTCCTTCTCTCACAGGCTGACACAGACTGGCAGTGGCCCAGCCAATGTGTCACCTGATTCCTTCCCCAATCCCTCACCGCCGTTCATACATGTCAAGACTCCTTAGAGATAGTAGGCTTAGGGAAACAGAAAGCTAAAAATTGCATTTGAAGCTGCTGGCTTAATTTTAACTTCTTAACTTGGAGATGTTACATGAGCTTTAAGAGGGAAAAATCTCTCCAAAGCTGGTAAATAATCTTTTATACACAAAATACTTAAATACCTTTTCAAAACATCAACCATATTCTGCTAAAAGATAATAATGTATTATGGCCAAGAAGGGATACTTTATGTAATTGGAAAAAACAAATTAACTGTAAATACCCATTAACACCTTTTAAGACTCACATAGAGAGAAAATTTTGTATACAATGTAATTTAAAAGAAAAACAATAATGCAGATTTAAGCATCTATAAGTAAAAAAGAGGTGTCAGTGTTGCCTTGCAAAAAACCATCTGGAAGTACTGATGTTCAGAGAAGTGATTTAAAACTAATGAACAAATATGCATTCAAAAGAGATTTGTAGCAGAGAAAATGAAAATGGACTTTGAAATACTTCTATTCCAGGTCATCTGTTTCAGGACCCTAATGAAGTTATATAGTGCAACTGAAATTGTGATTTTTAGTTCTTGTGAACGTAGAAGGGAATTTTTTTAATGTACACATCTTTGTATACACAGCAGTTAATTGAGTGAAAATGATGGAGTTGACTAAGGAATACTGAGAAGTATCCAAAACAACAACAGACTCTATCTAAAACACTTCATACAATTGTCTGCATATTCCTAAAGATATTTATGGACATATCTTTATTACCACCAATTGTTCATCTGTAACCAAAATCTCTTCAAGATATTTTGTGGTTCGTGCCAGGACACAAAAAACTACAGAATCATAAAGGTTTAGTGGAGCATGAGGTCACAAATCCATAGTCTCTAACACTCCAAAGCTGACGGAGGTAGATCATGAGTTGAGGTCAACCTGGACTACATAGTGAGAATCTATCTGAAAACAAAAGAAAGAAATGGTTAGGGGGCTAGTAAGGTGCTGGGCAGGGACTATGGGGTGGGTGAGTGTAAAGACAGGACAAAGTCTGACTAGAGCAAAGCAGGGCCAGGACTATGACAACAGCCTGTTAACACAAGTGACATCTGAAATGGGGGTGGCCTCAGGTGACCTTTCTTGAGTTCTCTGTTGCAATTATTTATACGTTTGTTCATTATGTGCTATAGACAGACGTACTGCTTCTTCAAAACTGCCCCCTTGACTTATCTAATGTGGTGATGCTGGCTGTGGCCTTGATACAGTGTCTGGCAGATAGAGGGTACTTAATATCTGCCCTTGGCAGTCTACTTAAATGATTGACTATCTCAGCAGTCTCCCTCTCTGAGCTCTTGTTTCTTATTGAGAGCTCCAGATCCATCTTTCCAGTGGAGTATTGAACAGTGCTTCCTGCCTACATAAAGACACGTCAGATGATGGACTCTGAACCAAATCCACAAGCCTTTCCACCCCCAACCTCATGGCAAAGCTGTCTTTCTAGCATTCTTCTGATTCCTCTCCTCAAGGAATATTTAAGCAGGCAGGGAGGTTTAAAAAAGGTAGCAGGCAGTCTTTGAAAGATGCATTTTCCAGGCTTCAGTCTGAACAGATTGACAATATGGAAATGAGGGAGACCTCAGCAGTAACCTCAGAGGTTGCTAAGAAAATGTGACGGATATGTGTTGGATTTTCTTCTTGGCATCCCCTTCCTTAGAGACCTGTTCTGCCCAATTAGTTCTATCAGGGCTGCCATCACAGGTCTTCACTCTCTTGATCATGGCCAATCAGAGAGTCTCACTTCCTAGAGACAGAGGCTCACAGGGAGGAGTGGGGATGATGAATCACTTCACAATCCAAGCCTTAGGCAGAATTCCCAGATCTGGCCTGAGGTCTGCTCTTCTTAAGTTCTGCATGTACATATATAAGTCTGTAAGCAGCACCCCACACACTCACTCAACTATCCTTTTACTAAACTATTTCTTCTTACTTCAGAGCCTGTTTCTAATAACCAAAATAAAAGAACTCGATACAAGGGAAAATTAGAGAATATGCAGATATGTGTGTGGACTATTTAGCTGTTTTCAAAATGGCTAACGTAAGACAAATGTGAAAGGTTTGTAGTGAGGTTTATAATGCAATCTAGGACTTGAGACTCCAAAAGGAAATAAATAAAAAGTCTCCAAAAGTATAAAGCTTTGAGAGAAAAACCCAACTTAAATAAGGGATAGGAAACCTCTATAGAAACCATCGTGGATATCAATATCAGGGAAGTCCTTATTTTTAAAAGATAGGGACGGGAATGGAACAAGGGGCTTATACTCAGGGCCAAACACTAAGGCTCTTCTGTGAACAGGATTTCAAAGATCAGGTCAGGGTAAGACTTCTGAAGTCTGCTGGTATTTGTAGTTATTGATGGAAGAAGAAAGAAGTTAGAGAAACATTAACAATTAATCTCAGGTTCTGTACTAGGTGATCTGCATATTTCTCGTTAAATTAAATAAAGAGAGATAGGAAGGGATGCAGACAATTAAGCTCTATGTTTTGAAGTTACCTGGGGACTTCCTTCCTCTAAACCAGGCATACTGTAATATCCTGTCTGTTGTCTCTACACAAGGTAAGCAGAAGAGCAGAAATGCAAGCAACTCCCCCCACATCTAAATACTTCACGGTTGTAAGTCCAGCTTAGGCCACGCCTACCTCACATTTCCCAATGCTGCCACGATGCTTTTCCAGCCAAAATAAATTTTCTTAAGCTATGTTTTTGTCAAAGAGGAAAGCAACTAACACATCCTTTTCCAAGTAAGCATCTCTTAGGACGTGGCAGGCAGCCAGGTGGCGTGGTGGATGCCTACGATCCTGCACTTGGAAGCAGAGAGCAGAGGATCATGAGTCTAAGGCAGCCTGCCCTACATAGCAAGAAAATATGACTGTGTATAACATAATACCAACCAAGGCAGGCTGTATACAGCAAATTACTTTCTAAATTGTGGCACTGGGCTAGCCATGTGGCCACAGTTAGCATCTTCAGCAATCACATCACCATGTGGCCTCATAGGAAGTATAAGGATTAATTTAAATTATAGCAGTGGCCTACTGAGCCACACTGTTCCGTGGTCTAAAATGCAGCTTTTACACATATTGCTATAATCATCTCATCGGTGGTCTTTGGATCTTCATGTCACTGTGGTATTACATGTTGATCTATATGCTTCCATTCTGAGACTAATTATCAAGCTTCTATTCCAGATCTTCATCTGGTGTTTGATTGAAGTACTAAGTAGGGCAAGTAGCAGATCCAGAGCCAATGTGGGGAGCAGGAGAAGCGTGTAGCTTTTTAAAACTGTTACTGCCAGCTATTCACTTTAAGACAATAGAATGGACTTCTTGAGAAGATTCGAGAAGAATTCAAATAAAGACAAGTGACACTTGACAAGGACACTGTAGGATGTTGGACACACAGACACCTGAGGACAGTGCTTCCATTTATGGGAAAACATGAATACATGATTTAAGTCCAGAGTGCTGGGGACTGTCTCTGCGTGCCTCAGGTTCATCTTGGGTTCCTGAAGAAAGCATTTCTGTGAACTCCAAACTCATGTAATGGCTCCTCCACGAGAACCACCTCCTCTACTTCATCCCTTTTACGGTTTCTGACAGATCCACCTTCTGTTACCGCTGGTGACAGAGCATCTTGCCTCACTCTCACAAGCTCCCCGACACGCGGTGCTTCTCTATGTCTCTTGTACCAGAAGAATCTAAGCTGTACCTCACTGGTACAAAACCTCAAGGAAACTTGCAGGAAAAAAAGAAACCACATTGCGCTCTTGAATTCCGGAGAACAGACTGACAGCCCCCAGTGTCAGAGGCGTTTTCCACTGAGTGGGTGCCCCACCGAGGCAGAGACTCCGCCAACCCCTTCCCACTCTTCAGAAGCTAGCACTCTATCCAGTGAACGGTGGGTGCTCATGGAGTATTCTTAGGACGGTGACTGAAATAAGCCATTCTCCAGAAAAGGAGAGATCACTTTGGTCTACTTTGTGGTTAACACTTTTAGAAGGTGGGGACGGGGGCGGTAAGGGAGGACCTAAACTGTCCTAATCATTCTAGGAATTGATCTCCAAGGAATTGATCTCCAAGCCAGCTTAGGACTCCTCCTCAACTCAGAACAGTCTCTGTTTGAAGACCCCGAACATACACACACACACACACATAACACACACACACACACACACACACCCAGTACTAAGATCTTCCCTTTCTCTTTTGAAAAACGTCTGTTCCATGGCAGGCTTGACAGATTTAGCAAATGAAAAAATACACGAGTCCCAGTAAAATTGAATTCCAAATAAGCAAACAATATTTTCCTAGAATAAGTATATTGCATGGCATATTTTGGGCATCTTAATACTTTAAAACACTGTTATTGCATGAAACTCAGATTCACCTGGATGGCTGTGTGTGACTGGCCATCACCGCTTTTGCTTCCCAGGTAGACCGTCTTCTCAAGTATTGCTGGCGTTTGCCTTGAATCCCTCCCCTCACCATTAAACCTGGACATGTGTTGGTTTCTGTGCTAGTAACACCACACGTTCCAGCACCACTCATCAGCAGTCACGCAGTATTTGACAGACACTCTGATCCAACTTAGCATTTTCTGCTCTGTTGGAGAGGTAATGGATACATCTGCTTAGAAGTCACTGCAGAGGCAGAAATCACAATGCAGGCTACTGAGCCCTGGAGCCTCACTGGACTGTCACCTTTGAGGGACTTTGTTTTCCCACTGTCCTTCCACTCTTCCAAGTCAAGGTCCCTGGAAGTCCCCTGGGGTCGCAGCTCAGGGCGGTGATGTCAGCAGAAGAGCGTGTGTTACTTACAGGCTTTGCAGCAGGTGACTTCCATGACCTAAGATAGCTGACTTTGCTTGGAGCCCACCTTGGTGGGCATCAGAAGGCTGACTTCAGGATGTTCTTTTTAGACAGGAACTTGAGGCAAGAGAACAAACGTAAGTGGCTTGTCCCCTGCCTGGTTCTGTATGCCTCTGTGTTCTTCTAGGCCTCAGAGAGACACAGAGGGAAAAGGAACAAAAGAAGAAGAAAGAAAAGGCAAAAAGGGAAGACAGCATGCTGGCTGGCACAATTTCCCCTGAACCCCCAGGCCTCTGCAAGCTTTAAAGCGACACTCACAATGACTCACCTTTGGAAGGTTGTTTTCGTGCTAAAAGATTGGACGTTTGATGTCTCAGTCTTGAGGCTGTTTCTTCAGCCCAGACAGGATTCAAAACAACTTTCACTAAAACCATCTGCTCTTTAAAACATGTTATACCTTTAAAAACAACAACAACAACAACAAAACCTCAAGCCTGAAGGTCTCATCTCGGCTGAATGCACTCTGGCTGGGCTGGGTTCCATACATGGACAGCTCACAAGGCACTGCCTGGTACTGGGAGACAGGTCTGGGGGTTGGTCCAGCTTGGTGCATCATTCTAAAGGGCATTGGTGGGCAGGCAAGGTTTTTAGCTTCTTAAGCTTCTACTGCTAATATTTTGGGGAGTCGTTCCATTTCATAGCCAATTGAGATAGGTGTGACCATGTGATGTTAGCAGAGGTATGCATACAGACTAAAACTATTGTTTCTTCATCAGAAATTGTACCACAGTTATCTCCACTGCAACCCTCTGTGGAACTTACTGGAAATCCAGAACATGCAAAACATCTAGGAATGTTACCTGATGATCAAGCCACAGCACACTACTTCTTTGTGATTGAGCATTTGGATGACAAGTCTCAGCCATGATGCCAAGCCCCCGAAGTGTGTAATTTTTCAGAGGAGACAAATTTTAATGATTTTTGGAATGTGCTGAATTGAAACTACCTTCCTAATAATTGCCAAGATGTGTTGGCAGATAAACTAAACATTGTGCTGAAAGAGAGCAGCATTTTAAAGCCTTGGTTGACATCCTTGCTTTTCTACCCAGCAGGCAGCCTGGCTTCCCAGCTGAGAGCTTTTCCCTACCCAGGGACATTCTGGGTCAAGTTCCTGCCTGCTTTTCTCTCTCAAAGCTTCAAAATTAAATAAGCATGTTCTGAACAGCTTCGAGTTTTATTCTGCTTTGGAAATTTACAAGGTCTCATAGTCAGAGGGGGAAAAAAATGAAGACATTCTTACTGTAGAGAAACCTGTAGCCTCGGATGCTAACAATGCAGGTTTCTGGAAGTTCCAATAAAAACAAGACCACAGGCAGAGAGTCACAGGATGTTTGTAAATTAGCCAGGGGAGAGGCAGCGATCCTGTTCACAGCCCTGGTGGGCTGTGTGCTGGGAAATCGTGTGACAAGTTCCAAATCGTTTTTCCTGCAGTCTCAGGAGGCAGAGTAGTACTAAGACTGAAGCTGGGAAGCCGCTGTCAAAATTGAGCTCAAAAGGCCCTCTGCTGTCAGTGCTGACAGAGGATCATCAAATACACTTCAAAAATGAAGTCTCCTTAGTGTTTCCGAGGCTGTGGCAAACCTGTTGGGTTCCTGCCAGCAGTTATGGGCGCTTTCTTGTAAAGGTGCCGCCCACTCTTGAGTAGTCCTGACTGAGCAGTCTACACCGTGGAGGTGCCTGCCTGTGTGCATGACAGCATTGTCATCTGGTCTGCAGAGCACGACTTCTTGGCTGGCACCAGGAGAGATAACAGAGAATGCTGGTGTGGCGCTAATGAGTGACTAGGTAGAGCCCGACTCTGACACCAGCCCCAGGAAAGAGTGTGGGCAGCGTCCTTCATGCTTTAGGTTTACACAGCTCAGCTCAGGGGAATCGATTTTTTTGGTAGTTACACACGCAACTCTGGGAACGAAAGAAGCAAGCAGCATAAAAATCCCTTCTAGGTAAGATGTTTTAGTTTGCAAATGGCTGTTGAAACAGGCTCAGGCAGACAGTGGCAGCTTAGGATGGGCTAGAGATTTGTGCACCAGGTCGGGTCCTATCGCTCAAGGGGCCTGCTGCTCAGCCTGGCAGGGAGAGGCCTCGGTGGGATGGACATCTGTGGACAGCAGGTCGTCTGTTTGTGTGAGCTGCACTCATCTAGCGTTCAGCTTGGGGTCTGTTCTTGATGGAAGTTTTCCCAACACTCTGAGTGCCAAGACAAATGACGACTTGTTTGTGCTCTCAGAGTGATCTCCGGAGTGCTGAAAATGACATTCCCCACCCCACCCTCTTTCCCACCTCCCACCATACCCCCTCTCCTCTGCTCAGGATCCAGTTCAAACTCAGCAAGTTCTGCAAGCTCTTGGAACCACTACCCTTGCCAACCGAAAATTAAAACGATTTGGCTAGATAATCAAGAGCCATGACCATAATTCTTTTTGCTTAATTTGTCAGGAATTTGATGCTCCTGCAGGGATGAAAGGGAGACATTCTGAGCTGATTTAAGGGGAAAGTGTTGAGTCAGAAAGTTGTTCATTCCTTTTTTATTCTGTAGCCTTGATTCAGACCTAAGCAGAAAAGATCCATGGAGTGAGGCGTACTGGTTGTTCTTCAGGCCACTAAAACCATACAAAGGAGAACATTCCTGTGGGACTTCATAGACAGAGAGTTCCTACACAACAGTGGAGATCCTACACAACAGCATCTAAGTCAGAAATATGTAGTTATAATTTAAAACATTTTTACATTTATTTAACTTTTGGGCTTGGCACACACAGGCGAACATTCAGAAGACAACTAGTGGGGAGTCTCTTATCCCAACATGTGGGATTCGGGAGCAAACTCAGGTTGTCAGGCTTGGCACAAAGTCCTTTCCCACTGCTGAGCCATCTCACCACCAACCTTGAACTACAAATATTTTTTTTTGCATGCTTTTAATAAAGGCTTCAGAGGAAGGAGGAGGAGGGTGGAGGAGGAAGAGTAGGAGGAAGAGATTATTATAATAAAGATGAGTGAATGAATGTCAGGTAAAGGTTTGAGTCAGGAAGCAATAATTAGCATTTGCTGGATGGCTGCTACCTACTGTGTGTGCTCTGGCACACTGTTGGTTTTATGTATGATCGCATTTTACAGAATCAGAAACTAAGGAACAGAGAGGTGCACAGTGTCCCTGAGGTCAAGGAGCCAGCAAGGAAAAAACGAAGCCAGCATTTAAATCCATTCAGTCTTGGCAATTCAACTAGGGCTGTTGATGTCTGGATTTCCTTCTCTTGGGAACCTTTAATCAGTCCCCATCAAATGTGATGTGGTGAGCTATAAAAGCAGGTAAAGCACAGGTCTCGTTCTGACACTTCTTCCGATTTTATGGCAAAATAAAGCAAATAGTGTTACATATTCTTTTTTGTAGCAATGTAATCCATCAAAGTCTTTTGTTAGAGTAACGAAATCCATCATTCAAACCCTTCTTATATGTATATGACTAATGTGACTATTTAATTGAACGTTTTAATACTCAAATTTTTTCTAAGTTTCCACTCAAAGTAAATATTAATAAAGTCAGCTAATCCAATAAACAACAAATATAAGCCATTGTACTCTACCTTTAAAAAATAAATAAAATCACGATACCTTTAAAATGCTTACATTCAGTTACAAAGTCTACTGGCACGACAATTGTGCTTTGCCTGGGCAGTCTGTCTCTGGTGTTATGACTGACAGACATACGTATTCTGCTCTCTTGAAATACCACATAGCTGTACTTTACATACACCCTTCATCTACCTTGCCTTCTAGACTGTTTAAAAATTTATTCATGGGTAAATTAAAAAATAAGCAGAGATAGCTATCATCCTAAGTTGCACAGTCATCTGTAATCACACTATTACAAAGCACATCAGTGACCATTAAAATAAATCATAACAGAATGAAACAGTGAGAAGCAACAGCATTACAGACTTGTTGGCAATCGGCTCCTTGTTTCTTTAAAGAGAAAAGAAAAGACAAGATTCTGGAGTCTGATATTTTATATATTATGACCATTTCTGCATTTTATAACTTACCCCATCACATCAGGTGTCTTGACATTATACTTAAGAATATTCAAACTGGATGAATTTTGCCAGAGCCTAGTTCAGTATTCACTCACTCACTTATCCATTATTCATTCATTCAGTCAGTCAGTCAGTCAGTCAACCAAATACTTACTTCTGCAATATGTTCTTTACACTGTCTCATAAGAATGCTTACTATAGTCAATGACATCATTTTATTAAATACATCAAGGTAGCCTGCCTTCTAGCTTTCAGATCTTTCCTGGCAACCTCATGTTCAAATGAGAAGCTTCTTCCTCTAGGATACAGACCAAGATACAGACCTTGCATCTATCCAAAGCGTCTTGCATTGAGTTTTTTTCCCTCTGAGTACATTAGAACCTAATCATGTCTAATCTCAGTGGTAAAGCATGCAAAGCTGTATATGGGTCACTTGTCCTGACTGTCCTGCTGCATGTGCTTTAAAAAGCCTGTACTCCTCTGTCACTGTTGAGAACTGGACAGAGCAAATGTGCTGGATGGTCATAGAGCAAAGGAGTCAACATCCTAGGGTGTTAGAGTCCTCGATGCTGGGACAAAACACTCTGACAAAACCAACTTAGGGGAGAGAGTGTTTGCTTTTGCTTGCAGGGCGCCTGAGGCAGCTGGTCACATGGCACCCAAGTCAGGAGCCTGAGGCAGCTGGTCACATGGCACCCACAGTCAGGAGCCTGAGGCAGCTGGTCACATGGCACCACAGTCAGGAAGTAGAGAGAGATGATTGCTTATATGCTTGGCTTGCTTTCTCTTGATTTAGTCCAAGACTCTAGCCAATGGAATGGCACACTCAATTAGCCTAATCTAAATAATCCCGCACAGACACACCCACAGGTGTGTCTCTTCAGTGATTCCACTGTCAGGCTGACAATCATAACATCTAACCACACTACCGAGAGGCGAACTCCTAAGAAATGATCTAAGGCAGGCATGTAATCCAGCACTTGACAGACGGGGACAGGAAGTCAGGAGATCAAGGTCAGGCTCAGCTATGTGAGAACAACAACACAATCCTATTGTTGGATTCCCAGTCTTTTACCCTTACAACTGTTACTTTCAATCAGAAAATCCCTTAGCAGTTTTTAAAATAGAGAGGGTGGGGGTGGGGAGAGGCACTCCTACTTCAAGACAGCGGTGAAAACATGGCTGTTTACTCTCTAGTTTTGGCTACAAGAAAGTCAGAGATGGCAGTAAGGGGGAAATTAAGGTAGAAATTGAAGGAAAAAAATTACATATTACTACAGTAGTTCTATCACAACTATTCCAAATGCCCTAAAGGTCTCTCTCACTCTGTCTTCCTCTCCTCTCCCTTCCCCAACACCCCATTTAAAAAAAATATGTTGTCCTTTCTGCTGAAAATCACAGCTGTAAAGATGACAGGCCTTGAGGAAATCCATGGACAGGAAATTCTTCAGTCTGCAAGGCAGCTAGCAGTCAATCTGAGTGTGGCTATGCGCTTTTGATATCGAGAGAAATGTTTTTAAAGCTTCATTGTTTACATGACCACATCAGATTTTTAAGAAGCCCACCTTGGAAACTCGCTGGCTCACCGCAGAACTCCAATTGATTGAGAAAACGCTGTGAAGAAAATCACAGCTGGGGGTTTGGGGCCTTCTTATTCCGGAATGGGCTTCAGCAGGCCTTTAAAATACATCCAAGACTTGGTTCATCCTTTCAGAGCCCTTGGGATTTTATTTATTTGCTTCTTTTTTTTTTCAATTCTAGGTTTCCTCCTGCGGTTTGTCCTTCAGCAAATTCTTTGTTCTACCTTGAATAACACAGACAGCGATACACACACAAGAGCAAGATTCATTTGCCAAACACAGCCAGACGACGCACGAATCACAGGACCGTTGAGAGATGGGTTTTCAGCTTGTTACTGAGGCACCAACAGGACTTGCAGCCCAGCCGGCAGGCTTTTTGTTCCCGAGCAGATGTGAAATGTGTTCTCTTCCACTGGTGATGGGCCACAAGAGGTTGGGGGAACAGGCTTGGTTTAATTCAAAGTCACCTGAAACCTTGTTTGAAGTTCATTAAGGCAATTCAATTCAATTCAGCAAACATTTACAGAGCTGCTTCTGGGGGGGGGGGGGGGCGCTGCCTGTGCTGACGGCTTTGTGAGACCTCAGATACCAAGGACTAGCCACCAGAAGCATCTCTGCACAGCTTCTTCCCACCCGGCCTCAGTGACCCTCAGAGATTACGGGGACTCACTGGGACCTGGTCTTGAGGATCCAGCTAGATTGACTGTTCAGCAGGCCCTAGGATCCACCTGCCTCCTCCCAAGTGCTGGTATTAGAAGCACATGCCAGCACGCCTGGCTTTTCATGCATGGGATGTGGAGAGCAAACTCAAGTCCTCGCGCTTGTAAGGCAGGCACTTCACTGGCCGGGCCTCTCTCCAGCCATCGCTGGCTTGCTCTGACCACTTGGCATGAGCCAGCCCACAAAGCCATCCCCTAGACTTTGTGAGTCCCAAGTCCCCGCCTCTGGAGTCTCCATCCTCACTCCGGTCCACAAACTGTCAATGCATACGTCAGTGCTTCTCAATCGGGGGTAAGTTTGAGGCAGGGGGGATTTGGGAGCGTCTGGAGACATCCGGTCACAAGGAAAGGTGATACGGTGCTAATGGCATCTGGAAGAGGACAGGGATACTCCGGATGTCAATGCACTTCAGAGGTCACCCCCTATGAGAAGGCATTAGAAAGCCCCAAATGCCCACAGTGCTGTGACCGGGGAATTCCGAGGTATATCATGCAGTGTTTACACACTGCTGACCTATTGTGAATTCTGTGTTGCTGACACCCCACTCGGCTAACTCAACTGGGTTAATCCAACGCTTCTGAATCCCGGCCGCTAAGCACAACCTCCTCCCCAAGAAAGATGATTAATAAGTATAGCAGTGGTGAGAACTCACTTGTCTCTTCATTCACATACTCTATCCTGGACTCACAGATAGTTTTGACTTTAAGGGGCATTTCCTTGTTTGTTTTGAGACAACTTTTCTCTATGTCATTCAGGCCGACCTTAAACTCTCGATCATCCTGCCTTAGTCCCGAGAGTGCTGGACCATAGGTTTGTCCAACATACCCAGCTTGAACATTTTTCTGGGGATGTCAAGATAGATAGTAGGTATGTTGATATGAGCAATAGAGACACAGTCCTACCTCAGGAAACCTACAGTCTAAAAGGGACAGAGTGTGTCAGGGAGATGTGTAGGGCAAGAAGCAAGGGGGACAGACCCGGGGCACCAGAGGGCAGAGGATTCCTGGAGAAAGGGGCAAACCGGAACATCTAGCAGATGAGGAAGAGCTGAACCAAGAGGAGGAAGGTGTGTTCTAGGTGGGAAGCAGTTTAGCAATACTAAGACCAAGCGATGGGAGAGCAACAAACATCTGAGGCCAGAACTCAGGTGTAGGGCAGGGTGAAGACACAAAGGGCCTCCTGGCATGTAAGAGCACCGGAAGAGTATGCCAAGGATACAGAAGGCACTCAACAGCTGTAGGCAAAACTGCAGCGAGATCTAATCTTGTTTACAGAGCATCACTCTGGCCAAGAAAACGCAAAGCATAAATTCAGAGATCGCCACGTGCTTGCCAGTCAGGCCAGTATGAAGGACACTGAGAAGCGTCCTCAAAGAGGCGGAAGAGCAGGAACCCGTGCGCGTGAGTGTGACATGTACCACAGTGTACAGCGGGGTTTCTGAAAACAAGAAAAGAGAACTACTGTATGCTCCAGCAATCTCATTTCCGGGTGTACATCCAAAAGAACTGAACTCAATACCATGAAGAGACAAGAAACATCAACATCCCCGTGTCTGCTGAAGCACTAGTCGCTGTAGCTCCAAAGTAGAAGCAACCCAGATGCCTGTGGATGGGCAGATAATAATAAGAAAAAATGTGGGACTGATACCTAGCAGAATAGTAGTCAGTCTCAAGAAAAGATGAAAGTCAGCCAAACTTGGTGGGCTGAGGCAAGAAGATGGTGAGATGGAGGCCAGCTTGGGCTACATTAAAAAAAAAAAAAAAAAAAAAACTAAAAAAAACTAACAAATAACAACAGCAGCAACAACAACAAAATGAATTGAAACTGAAATCCTGCCATATTTAATACCACGGTACCATGGATTAACCTGCAGGGCATCGTCCTAAGTGTAAGGAGCCCCATCTCAGAAGCACGAACACCAATGGGACTTCCAAATGAAGTAGCTGCTGAAATGTTCAAATACAGAGTCAACGGTTAGAAAGTGGCGCCAGCGGCTGGGGACAGCGGGCAGTGGCAGCGGAGGCGCTGCTTCAGCAGATGCGGCATCTGTATACCTCACCTCACCATGCCGTGAGCCGCGCTTTTAAACGTGTGTGGAGGGGCGACTTCCTGCTAACAGCCACCATACAACAGTCTTGGGGAGAAGAGCAAGGGGAAACTTCAGGGGCTGGTGGAAATGTTTCACTGCTTTGACTGTGGCTTTGAAGGGCAGGCTCCTCAGATTGTATGTATTAATTATGTGTGGGATTTTTTAAGGTAACAATTATCCGATACTTTTAAAAGAGGTTTCTTTTTTTCTTTTTTTCTTTTCTTTCTTTTTCTTTCTTTCTTTCTTTCTTTCTTTCTTTCTTTCTTTCTTTCTTCCTTTCTTTTCTTTCTTTCTTTTTTGAGGTGGGGGACGCTCCCTCTACGTGTTGTGCAGTTTGAGTTGGGAGCTAGATGGCTTTGACAGTCACAGGAAGAACTTCTTCACAGTGACAAATTACCCCAGCATTTAGATATTAAGGTTTTGACGTGAGTGAGGGACACTGGATCCTCAAAGTCTGGATCAAGAAAAAGGATTGCAAGCCAGGCATGATGGCATACCTTGAGAGGCAGGAAGATGGAGAATTGGAGGCCCGCTTGAGCAGCATATTGAGTTTGAGGCCATCCTGGACTATATTGAAAAGTAAGCTCATGTCTCAAAAAAAAAAAGGTGATTGCAAAGCAGAGAAGTTGAAATTGTTTCAATCTTGTTACAGTGAGTCTGAAGTAAGGTGGCATCCCAAAAGCATGTCAGCCTGGGGCTATAAACAGTAGGAGCAGCAAGATTGGATTTTTAGGCAAGTCCTCACTACAAACAGGGTTAGAGGCGCAGGTTAATGGAGTCGTGAGTGTGTCTGCTATAACTTAATACCAGCACTTGATTTCACTTGGTGCACTTTCAATAAACATTTATTTACAGTGAATTGGATTAAACTTGATTAAATTTGATTCCATGTTCACCAAACAAATTCCTGATTGTGAGTTTTGTCTTTTTGGTGTGGGGTGAGTGTGTGTGTGCGCGCGCAAGAGAGCATGTTTGTGCAGGTGCATCCACCCACAAGCACATCGTGAACTCCAAAGTCAACATCACGTGTCTTCTTCATGCTGGCTCATTTTTGTCAACTTGTCACACAGATCTAGACAAACATCTAGGAAGAGGGAAACTCAACTGAGAACTGCCTCTAGTAGATTGAACTGTGGCAGGTCATGGGGGCATTTTTTTTTTATTCATGATTAATATGGGAGTCCTAGTCCACTGTAGAGAGTGGGCAGGTGGTCCTGGGCTATGTAAGAAAGAAAGCTGAGAAGGCCAGTAACAGCATACCTCCATGGTCTCTACTTCGGTTCCTGCTCTGAGCTCCTGCCTGACTTCCTTCATTAATGGACTGTGACCGCTAAGATGAAATAAACCCTTTGGTCATGACGTTCATTGTGGCACCAGAGAGAAATTGAGACCATCCCCTTGTCTCTCTCCACCTTCCTTTTTGAGACGGGACCTCTCAAGGGAACCAGAACGTGGCAATTCAGACTTTCTGACCAGAGAAGCCCTAGAATTCTCCTTTCTCCACCTCCCAGGTCTGGACCACTGATGCACGCTGCATGCTTGGGTTTGTGCATTGGTGCTGGGAATCTGCGCTCGGCTCCTCTTGTTTATACAGCAAGCTTTTTTCCCACTAAGCTGTCTCTCCAGCCCTTAATTTTTTTCTATGAGCATAACCTGTTCTGATTGACTAAAAGGAAATCTTCAACTCTAATTGGCACTTCTATTTCTACCATAGGTAATGCAGTTGTCATTGCGGGCGCCATATTGATCTCTGACACCTGCGGTCGTTTACCCAGCATCCTTCTCTCCCTCCTCCCAGCAGTACCCTCTTCCAGTCATTTACTTCTCCCCTTACCATAAATCCTTCGTGCTTCTGGCTGACTGGTCCCACTTTCAGCTGCAGCTGTCTATCAATCATCACACCTCACCAGGACCTGTCCTCTCTAATGTCATTCAAATCCAAGAACATCGTTTAGAAAACTAGAGCTGAGGTGATCCCATTCCTCACAATGTAGCTCCTGGGCATAAAGGAAGCCAGTTTGCTACAGATAGATGGTTAATTCCAGAGCATTGGTCTGACTAGACTATCATGCTCAGATGGAAATGTTGCTGGGGAGGGTTTTCAAATATGCACATAATTTTTCAGTTGGGGGCGTTAGAGTAATGCAGATTACTCTGTGCATTAGGGAGTGAAAAGGAGGCTGCCTGAAGACAGGACTTTCCTGCAGACTGCCTCCATGCAGGGCCACAGCAGCGGCTCCTCTGGGGCTCTCCTAGGATTGCATAGACAGATTCTTTCCATCTCGGTCCCCCCACCCCACCCCCATTTGAAGAACTCTGACTAATACAGCTGTCATGGGGGAAGTCATTCTGAGAAGAAGAGACACATGAGAGGAGCGAGGCCAAGACAACCTTAGAGGGCATAAACAGGAGCCTGGATCAGAGCAGTCTGAAGCCTATCCTTCTGATCAAGGTAAATTCAGTACCAGGCACCAGAAAGCCCACTGCCTTAAGCCCCGAGGAAACTTCATATGCCTCAGAGAGTACAAACTCCAGTGGAAGAAGAGACTCTGGGGTCAGCTGGGCATGGCCTGAGTTCAGTAATGTCCGTGGTAGATGAGTTCTGTCTCTATCTGATTCATTGCCCACAATGCCTCATCCCAGTCTCAGGCCCTCCTACTCACTGGTTAACACCATCAGAGCCACCCACTTCTCTTTCTGATCTAGTAGGAGAGACTGGATTTCACTGGTTCTGTCTCTGAAAGGCAATACTGAATCTTTCCAATCTGCATTCACCCAGACTGAGGTAGGTTTGACCATCCCTGGAATTATCTCTACCAAGGTAGCAGAGAAGGGATGCATGGTGGGTAATAACTGTCAGAAACTTACCCTCAGAGCTGGCCACTCCTCTATCTACATGACCACTACATTCTGTAGAGGACTGGAATGGATACCAGGCAGGCAAAACAATGCTTTGTGCCAACCACTAAAAACTTGCTTTTCAAAAATGATTCTGTATTAGATTATTAGTGATAATAATAACCAAAGCCCTCTAACTCTCCACATAGCCAATGACACCTATCTTAGGATATGGTGGTCCTCTTAGCTGGCTTGGTGAAATCAATTTATGTAAGCCATCAGGGTAAAAGATCAGTCCTTAAATCATAAGTCCTTAGGTTATGGTCACCCTGTGAGACCGTGTTTCTCTGGTCCATACATCCCATTCACCCTCTATTTGTCCATCCAAACCCTAAAATCCCTAGGTCCATAATTTATATTAGACTCTGTGAAAGACTACTACGTGATATATCCTTCTCCTTGAACCCTGACCCTTATTTGTCATGTCCATGCACAGGTCATCCATCAAGATTATACACATTGCATGCCTCCTTGCTGGTATTACTAGGGTCTTGGAGGACAAAACACTAATATTTATCTATTATGATTATTCAGACCAGATAAACTGCTAATTTCAGTCTCATAATCACTTTAAGAAATGAAACCTGAGCTGGGTGGTCGTGGCGCACACCCTTAATCTCAGCACTCAGGAGGCAGAGGCAGGAAGATCTCTGTGAATTTGAAGGACAGGGTGGCCTACAAAAGTGAGTTCTAGCACAGCCAGGGCTACACAGAGAAACCCTTTCTGAAAAAAACAAACAGACAAAAGAAAGAAAGAAAGAGAGAGAGAAAGGAAGAGAGAAAGAAAGAGAAAGAAAGAGAGAAAGAAAAAGAGAAAGAAATGAAGCTAAATCTGTCCCTCATAAATGAGGAAAATGTGACCCAGGTGAGTTGCAAAAGCTTGACCAGGTCTATGCTACCAGGAAAATTTCAGTCTGGATTATCTCTTTGCAAGCCTGTATTCTTCCCACTGCACCATGGAAAATCGCAATTCCTCAGTCTGTGATACAGTCTGTGGTCCAGGTTGTGTTTGGTTCTGGTTGGGGCGTTCTGTCGTCCTAATGCATATCTGATTGACTTATTATCATCCCACCTCATTCCTGCACTCCATCTATTATCTTTCTCACATTAGGAGTGGGAGACATTGGCCTCCTGCATCACAGAGACCTGCTCTCCTTGTGTTGTGGTCTCTGTGTGTGTCCACATCTTTACATGATGCATCCAGCATCCTTCCTAAATCCTCTACCGGATCAGAGGAAGTGAACATCTTCTGGAATGCTCTTGCTTATTCTGCTTCCTTGCACTATCCCCCGTTTATCCACCAGTTCTAATTCCATTCCCTTGGTCCTTTCTTTACACCGCTAAATACTTTTCGTTCTCACTGGTGTGAAAGCTCACAATGTATCTCAGGATCCTCGGAGGCTTTCTGGTTCTCACTACTTCTCTCTTCCAGCTTCCGCCCAAACTCCTTCTTGTGTTTTTTCCTTTGCGAACTGGCGGGCTTTATGCTTGTGCTCCACCCCACCACTAACATGCCCCCCCACAGAGCTTCTCAAAGAAGTCGAAACTGACCTCTTTCTGAAGCAGTGGCTCTTTCTCTCCGGCTCTGACAGGACAGTTCACCCACTCTTTGAACCTGGCTTTTCAGTGACAATGTGCTTCCTAAGTTTTTTGAGTTTTTTTTTCAGTTCTCTCACTGCTCTTGGCAAGCCCGTTTACCATCGACCCTCCTTCCTCCCAGGGTAGCTCTCCTCGGAGAAGTTGTTTATTTAGTTTAGAAACTCACACCTGTGTTGGCCCTAACAGTGTATCTACAACCTGATTTTCAAAGTTCTCTAGTGTTGGTCCTCCTGCGTGCCACGATTATCTCCAGCTCAACGTCTCTGAAGGTCATTTTGTTTTGTTTTGTTTTGTTTTGTTTTGTTTTGTTTTCGAGACAGGGTTTCTCTTGTGTTTGTGCCTTTCCTGGGACTCACTTGGTAGCCCAGGCTGGCCTCGAACTCACAGAGATCGGATTGGCTCTGCCTCCGAGTGCTGGGATTAAAGGCATGCGCCACCACCACCCGGCTTTCTGAAGGTCATTTTTTGCGTCGTCTTCCAGAATGGCTTCCCATTGCAGCTGCTGTATAGCAGCGTTTTGGATTTCCAGGCCCCAAACCTTAGTTTCGGTGTGTATAGATTTTTTTTCTTTTTCTTTTTCTTCCTTGTTTATTTAGTCCCCATGGTCTTTTGTTTCTTTTCTCCAGAAATTCTCAAAAACTTACCTTTCTCCCTCTAAATATGAAGGGAAAGGGAGGCTAACACGCCCATCTTAATCTACGTATTCACCACCTCACATCAGTATTGCTACAGCTACCTTGCCTCTGCCTGTCCTATGGCCTCCAGACCCCAGCCTTGGCATTTCAAAACTCAGCAATCTCCTGTGTTCCTGTCATTCGGGAACATTCTGCAGTCCAAGTCCATGGTGTGCCAGGGACCTCCCTGGCGGCATCCCTGCAGCCCCTCCTTCAGAGGGAAGCATCCTTCTGAATCATATCCCAGCTGTTACCGAGCTGCACAGACCCGCCTGCTCCTTCTGCCGTGTCGGGAACAACCAAAACGGCCATTGCCACCATGGAAGATCTGTTTATTTTCCCACTCCATGCTTGCGTCCATAGGATCCTTCAGGATATCCCTCTGCTATGGGAAGCAGGAAGAAACAGAAACACAGCCCTGCCCTGAAGCATTTGCCATTCAGTAAGAGAACAGAGGAAGTTATTTCCAAACAACAGTGACTCCACCAGAAGAGGGGCTCTCTAAAAACCAGTCACACAAAACTCAAGGTCTTATCACAAAATTACACATGCATTCACTTTAAAAATCAGATGTTAGGACTGGCAAGATTGCTCATTGGGCAAAGGTGCTAGAGACCAGCCTAACAACCTGAGTTTGATCTTCAGAACCAAACTAGTAAAAAGAGAGAAGTCGTGTGTGTGTGTGTGTGTGTGTGTGTGTGTATGTGTGTGTGTGTGTTTGACTGCATGTGCACCTGTGTGCACGTATGTGGAGACCATAGCTTGATACCAGACTTCTTCCTCAATTGTTCTTTATCTTATATTTTTAGACAGTGTCTCTTACTGAATCTAGAGCTCACTGCTTAGCTAGACTGACTGCCTAGTAAGCAAGCCCCATGGATCCGCCTGTGTCTGCCTCAGAAGCACTAGAATTACAGATGTATGCTACCATGTCTGGTTGTAAAGCATATACTGGGGATTTTCAGTCAAACTTGAGCTTGTGTGGCAAGCATTTTATTCATTGAGCATCTCCCAAGGCTGTGTCTGTGGTTTAACAAGAAGAAAGTCTGTATTTGGAAGAACTTGACTTAGTGGTTGAGAATCATACAATGACAGAATAGGGGAGATTCTAGGCTTTGGGCTTAGACTTCATATATACCAGTCCGGTGGTTCTCAGTCTCTGGACCACCACCACACACCGCCACCACTATCACCATCACCACCACCACCATCACCACCACACACCACCACACCACCACCACCACCACCACCATTGCTACAACTACCAAAATATTTGACAAATGCTAACCCTTGGCCTTAATCCTTGGCCTACGGAACCAGAAACTCTATGTGTATGATCCAGCATAGTGGTTAGCTAAGCTTGTGGGCAATTCTGATGCACCCTCAAGTCAGAAGTGGTTCTTTAGTGCACCTGTGTGCAATTCAGCCCTGTTCTTATGAGTCTGCCAAAAGAGAGGAGGTCAGCATGCTCTCATCAAGTTCTCTGTGCATCAGAATATACTAATTGGTGGATTCAATTCTACTGAGTCTTTAAAACATATTTCAGTTGTCTATCAAGTCTACTTTCCTTAAATAATTCGCTCAGCAACAAAGCAGAAAGCTTCGAAATGTCCTTGGCTTTTAAACAGAGCTGATTTAAGAACTATGAGGGGCCTTCCTTAGGCTGCAGCAGGGATGCATTTAATTCATGGCCCCGCTTTATTACATCTAATAAGCTAGTTATGCTTCCCTTGTCTGGCAAGTGATAATTGCCTTTTAATATTTTCCTTTCTCGTGTTGTGAAACACTCAGAAGAATCTTCACAGGATAATCTGCAGTGCTGGCGCTGATGTGCCTGCTAGCTCGGGCTGAGCTGGCACAACTATTAGCTCTTTTTCCATGGTTCTGTGGTGGTACCTAAAATTACATAGAGTGGGGGTATTTACACCGTGGAAATTGGCAAGATGTGAGAGGTTGGGGCTACTTATTTTATTTCAGAGACTCAACTACCAAGCCTTTACCAGCACAAAACTGAAAATGTGTGGAAGGATGTTCACCAAAGAACTTGCAGGAGTTAGTGATTCTCTCTAGGAAAGACTGAGTGCCAGAGAACACTGTGCAGCTGTGCAGCCGCACACTGAAGGAACCGGCTATATCGCCAAAGGAGATTACTTTCAGTGAGGAAAATTTGCAGGATAATATGTATGTATGATTCTATTTTTGTAAAACATGTATATATTCATATATAATTATATGAGAGTACAATGCATATACTATGTGTGAAAAGATATACTCTGTTAACGGTCACTACTATAATGATGGCATAGGGGAGGCAGAGAAGCAAAGATCAGTGTATATATGTGTACACACACATATATATACATACATACATAGCATGTATATATACATACAAAAAACACAAATTTAGAAATACAATAGCTTAAGTTCTTGTCAGTAATCAAAGCATTTGAGAACCAGTCTGAATGGGGAGAGTAGTGATTTGATTAAGAATGTTTCCCTATAGGCTCAGATGTTTGGGTAGGTTTAGAAGGTGTGACCTTGTTGAGGGAAGAATGTCCCTGGGGGTGGGTTCTGAGGTTTTAAAGTCCTTTGCCATTCCCTGTCTATGCTCTCAGATTCCATCTTGGAGTTCCAGATGTGCACTTTCAGCTCTCTGTTCCAGTCCCCGTGCCTGCCACCTCCACCCACCATCATGGACTTTACCCCTCTGGAACTGTAAGCCCAAAGAAGCCCTCCCTTCTATCAGTTGCCTTGTTCCTGGTGTCCTATCACAGCAGTAGGAAAGTAATTAATGCAGGGAGTGGTTCAGATGTCTCCTTACAGAGTAAACGTGCTGAGGTGTGTTTCTTGAAAGTAAAGTATATAATTACTATTAGTGCTAATAAAGAGGGTGAATTTTCCAAGTCATAGCATCAGTTAAGGAGCTAAGGTTTCCCATTCACAGTTTCCACTGGGTTGACGAGGTCTGGAGGCCAATCCTGTCATTGTTGTTGGATTTACTATGTACCTCAGTTAGTTTATTTAATCTCTCTCGGTATCTAAGTTTCCTCATGTATGAAGTGGGCTGATGGTAGTACTGGTTACTTTATACAGGCACAGGTGGGATAAGATATGATAGGTACAGATCATCCTGACATGTAGAGACCTCACTGGGTACCAGAATTATCAATTAGAATCCCGGCAAAGAAGAAAACATCTTTTAGGTAAGTAAACACGAGGAATAGCAATTTCTTTACTTTGTATATACCATGCACACTAAGAGTCCTCTAGAGGAAGAGAAATATATATTGTTTCTAAAGACTACTTAGCCACAGAACTTTTTATGCAAGCCATATTTTGAAATAATTTTAAGAATATTGTTACAATTCTGCTAACAAGCCATTATTTCTTGGCTTGAAAACTTGACCTTAATATATCTAAGTCATACAGTCAGGATTCAGGTGAAGTTAAAAATCCTCATTACATCCAGGCGGCAGTGGCGCAGAGCAAGATCCAGGACAGGCACCAAAACTACACAGAGAAACCCTATCTCGAAAAACCAGAGAGAGAGAGAGAGAGAGAGAGAGAGAGAGAGAGAATCCTCAGTACCCATAAGAATTCCCTATAGGGCACCTGTATCAAAATGTAAATACACAGTGTGTGGGATGACTTAATGTGATCCTGGGGAAACACACATGGGACAATCCTCCCTTACCCTCCATGTGCCCTCTAGTGCCTTCTGCAGTGGTGACATTTCCCCATTTCTTGGCCCAGTCAGTATTTTCAGGAAGTTGTGTGGTGATGTATTGTGCCCCCCCCCAATATATTGTGTACCCTAATAAAACTTATCTGAACAGCCACTAGATTAGACATAGAGACCAGACAGTGGTGGCACACATATCCTTAATCCTATCATTCTGGAGGCAGAGATCCATCTGGATCTCTGTGAGTTCAAGGCCACACTGGAAACAGAGCCAGACATTGGTGACACATGCTTTACTCCCAGGACTTGAGATCTCAAGTCTTTCTTGAGAAAGACATATGCCTTTAATCCCAGGAAGTGATGGCAGGAAGCAGAAAGGTGTACAAGGTGTGAGGACCAGGAGCTAGAGGCTTTTAAGTTTTTAGGCTTTTAGCAGCAGTTCAACTGAGATCCATTCGGGTGAGGACTCAGAAGCTTTCAGTCTGAGGATTCGTGAGGATCAGATGAGGAGTTGTCAAGGTGAGGTTGGCTGTGGCTTGTTCTGCTTCTCTGATCTTTCAACTTTTACCCCAATATCTGGCTCTGTTTTTTTTTTTTTTTAATTAATAAGACCATTTAAGATTCATCTTACATTGTTGAGTGTCTTGAAATAACAAGCAGCCTAGGCACTAGGGACTCAGTACTGAATCAGATATAAAGAGCAGCTGTCCCTAGGGTCTTACCTTCTTGGAGACAGCTGGGACACAAGTAAACAAGCAAACATGCCTTGTGTCAGATGGTAGGGACTGGGAAATAGGGGGGGCGGGCAAAAGGGCAACAAAGAAACCCTCAGAGCACTGGCCCATTTGAACAGCACCTTAGAGGACATTTGCCAGCAAGCTGCTGGAACATGTGAAGGGGAAGCTGACCCAGAAAAGGAGAATCAGAAGTGTGTCTGTGCAGCTGAAACCAACCGAGGGAAGCAGCTGGAGCAGAGCCAAGCCGGGAAGACGGAACTAGCTCTTGGTTTGGATTTTGGCCTCTTAGAAAACGCCTTGCTGTGTAATCCAGGATGGCCCCAAACTGACAACCACCTGCCTCAGTCCCTGGGTTGTGGGATTACAGTCACAGTCACGTACACCATGCCTACTTGTAGACTAGCATCTTTCATTGCGAGCAAACTGCTCCAGACTCAGTGGCTTCCAAGAGCGCTACCTCCTCCCTCCTCTCGGCAGCTTCTGTGTGTGAGGATTTGGGAGTGACAGCCGGGCAGTGCTGGCTTGGCATTCCTGCTGAGGTTCAGTCCAATGTCATGTGGAAGCGAACCACAGCCTTCAGCGGACTGGGCAGCTCTGGAGGAAGTCTGTCATGCAGCTGGCAGGTTGGCGTTGGCTGTTGCAAGGGGGAAGTCAGCTCCTCTCCAAGGGTTCTCTCTCTGGATCTTTGTAAGGATTAAACATGGTGACTTGTAGCTAGAGTTTTCCTGCCTTGCCACAGTCAGGACAAATCTTTGTCACCCGCCAGTCCCACAGCGGCTCAGACCCAACCAAGTAAACACAGAGACTTATATAGCTTACAAACTGTATGGCCGTGGCAGGCTTCTTGCTAACTGTGCTTATAGCTTAAATTAATCCATTTCCATAAATCTATACCTTGCCACGTGGCTGGTGGCATACCGGCATCTTCACAGGCTGCTGGTCATGGCGGCGGCTGCAGCGTCTCTGGTCATTGCGGCGGCTGCAGAGTCTCCTTCTGCCTTTCTGTCCTTTTATTTCTCCTCTCTGTTAGTCCCGCCTATCTTTCCTGCCTAGCCACAGCCGATCAGGTTTTATTTATTAACCAATTAGAACAACTTGACATACAGACCATCCCCCAGCACAGCCAAGTGCAGACCATCTCAAACACCTGCACTCAGGCCCATGGTCCTAATCATCCTCTATATGGACCTGCTGGGTAACGCCACAGTGACAGGAGCAGTGACTGGCTCCTGAAGGGGAAGCAAATCCAAGAAACTGAGGCAGACACAGCATTGCCTTTTATGACCTAACTTTGGAAAGTCACGCACTGAGTACTGACTCTGCTCGAAAGCGTTTCTACAATTATGAACCTCACAAAGGGAGGACTCCTAGAAGCCATCTTGGCACCAGCTACGACATCCCACACAATTGTGAGGGCGTGAGCTTTTTCTCTGAGCAGAATAGTGTTATGATTGGTTTTAATGCCAGAATGGTATTAAGGTTGGTTTTAATGCAAACTCCCACAAATTAGGATCGTCTGGGTAGGGAGCCTCCACTGAAGAACTGTCCCGACTGCTTTCACTTATATGGAAAGACCCACTCCCAACTGTGGGCAGCACCTTCTGGTTATAATCTAGATCTTTTTTAAGCGGGTGTTGCAAAAGGAAGATCATTCCTGCCTTTTGCTGACTTGGCCTTACCTCTTGCCACTGAGTTCATTTACCCTCCACTGATACCAGAACCAGTGTAGCCAAGCTGGCATAGACTAGGAACCAACAGTTCTCCAGGAACCTTCTGGGCTGCCAGTGCCAAATCAGAACTGCTGAGGCACCCAGCCTTGTGGACTGATCACCTAGGGGTTGTTATCTCACCCCTACCCCAGTGAGAGAGTGCTGTGGGACTACTTGGACTTCTGAGGCACTGAGCTCAAGGACTGAGTAACCACTGGGTTCTCAGCTCTCAGGTGTGATTCTGCTATGGTTACTATTTTAAAGATGACTTAATATAGACTCAATAGATTCAGATAGATAGATAGATAGATAGATAGATAGATAGATAGATAGATAGATAGATAGATAGATCTCATTGGTTCTGTTCCTCTGGAGAACCATGGCTCATACAAATGATGAGCCTTTGGGGGTTTGTAGCAGAGGGTATCATGGTTTGTCTTGTTTGAAAGCGGTCTTTGAGTACAGCATGGGGGATCCAACCTGAGCAGACAAGTAGCAGGAGTGGAAACAAGGAGAAGAGTATGGTGACACAATGTCCACGACTCAAGAGGGATTGTGGAGACTGAGATGTTAGCGATAATGGTAAAATGGAAAAGAAGTGTCTAGATCCTTCTGTATATGCTCTGAAGTTGGGGGTCAACAGACCTCTTGATTGATTAAGGTTGGATGTGAAAAAACTAGGATCAAAAATGAGGAGGCAGAGGCAGAAGGATCTGGAGAGCTTGAGGTCAGCCTGGCTCTGTAATGAACATTTGCCCCAACAATAGTGAAAGGCTATTGACCTGAATGAGCGGCCATTGCCCTGTGCTATATCCTGGCACCAGGCAGATCCCTTGCCATGGCAACTCGCTGAAGTGAGAGGCAGCTGCCAGAGTATTGATGAAATATTAACCAAAGTCTGTCTAAAAGGCATTGATCCAACACCCTGACATTTTGAATAAAAGGAAGTAAGTGTCATTTTTAATGAAATATAAAAACTAAAATTGTTGTAAAATTAGACGGGAGGCATGTGTGACTATTTACTAAAGCTGCAGTAGGCGGTGTAGTTCCCCTGTCCCATGTCCCCCTTCTTGGCAGCTTTTGGATGACAAAACAGTGTGTTTCATCTTTTGTTCCAATTCCACATTAACAGAAATTCTGTCAGCAAGAGGACACGCTCGATCATTACACAACTTTAAAGCTTTATTATAAGAGCAATATTTGTTTAAAACTTTTAACTTTTCCAAGCGTTGTTTTCCCAGCATTCTGAAAGCAAAGGCAGCAAGACCACAAATTTAAAGCCAGCCTGGGCTACATGACAAACTCGAATCCGGTCTATAATAAGGCCCTGTCCAAAAAAGTTGTTCATTTGACCTGATGTTGGACACTTCATGTGGAATATCCTAAACCATTGTGGAGCTCATCACTGAGTAGAACAATATTGGATTTATAGATTATGTTTATAGTATAATTTCCTAGAATTATACTATAAATAGAATATATTTCCAGACCTGTTCTAAACTGAGTTTGTTTTGACCTAAAGTCTTGAGGTTCATGCAAATTGATGAAACAGTGTTGTTGAAGGTTTCATACTTTGCTTTTAGACTAGGTCCTTCAACATGCTCCCATTCTCTTATTACCCACTTTCCTTCAGTATCAAACCCCAGTGCTCTATACTGTGAGTCAGACACAGACAAATCCTTATCCCAAGGAGCTTCCAGGACACTGGGAAAGACAGATGAGAGAGCTGAAAAGCCATTATCGTAGAGTAAGGCTGGGGTACTGTGGCAATATGGAGGAGAAGCCCTGGTTCTGTCTTGATTATCACTAGCCAGACCTGGAGCACTGAGGTAGAAGCAAGGTGCTCCCAGAGGAGCAGGCACAGAAAAAGGGAAGGGACGCTGAATGACCTGCCAGCCATTCAGCAAGGTGGAAATGGGAGAGAGATAGGGGAGTATAGAGGGCAGAGGAAACCCTGAAGGGGTCAAGTCCTGAGTGAATGTGTGTTGTTGACATGGCATGGCCTGTCATGGACCCTTTGACCTCAGACCCATGGAGGAACAGCAAAGCCTTCTTCTCCCCACGGGTAAAGCTTGGAGGAAAATGGAAAGGCATTCCCTTCTGGTCTGTGTGGGGATGTGGTGTGTGCAGAAAGTGGTCACCATACCTCCCCTCCCCAAATGTTTACAGACTAAAGACTGCCCCCCTACAAAGACTGCTTCTACTGAGATTAGCTAAGCCCACCTCCTTGTTCAGCTGTTTGCCATGGGCCCTACCTCCTTGTTTATCTATAGTAATAACCCTGCCTCCTTGTTTATCTATAGTAATTACCCTGCCCCCTTGTTCATCTATAGTAATAACCCCACCTCCTTGCTCAGCTGTTTACCATGGGCCCCACCTCCTTGTTTATCTATAGTAATAACCCCGCCTCCTTGTTCAACTATTTACCATAGACCCCACTTCCTTGTTTATCTATAGTAATAACCCTGCCTCCTTGTTCATCTATAGTAATAACCCCACCTCCTTGCTCAGCTGCATACTATAAACCCACCTCTCTGTTCAACTGTAGGTAATAAACACTCTGAGCTCCCAGGATGCTGAGGTTTCCCTATCCCAGTACCACTCCACTGGACCCCTGCCTTTCTGTGTGTGTATCTGTCATTTCTGCATTTCCTTCACACTCCTACGCAGGTCAAGTCCCTGGAACTGTGCATGGATGCAGCAGTGAAAAACAAAAAATAATTAAAGAAAAAACCCAGGAACTGTTTAAAATACCAAGGAACATACATTTCACTCAGAAGACAATGGGCACTCACTGTGCAGTTTAAAGCAGTACCATACAGGATCTAGTGTTTTGAAAAAGGCTGCTCCAGTTGTGGCCCAGAATATGGACTCAAGGGAAAGGATGGAGTCAAACAGTTGTTCACCTCCTCACCTGCCACCAAATTCACGTCCCATCATCCTTCTCTGAAACCGGAGATTCCGCATCTCAGAGTCTTCCAATCTGTTCTTATGAGTCAATTAAAAACACAGTTCAGATCAGGCCATTTTCCTCCTTAAGTGATGCTTTGGCATGCTCTTTTTATTATAACAGTGATTCACAAATCCTTGCTCAATCTGGTCCAAAGAATCCACCCAGTTTTAACAACATCTTTATTTTCTGTGCTACTCCTGGTATTTTTCATTTCCTCCAAGGAAACAGACTCTCATCCTCGCTCCTCCAGAGCTCGGAATCCATTATTCTCTGTATCTGGAGAGATGGACCCCCTATCTGTCTGTGTCTTTAATTCCCATTTAAACCTAACTAGCACCTTCTTCGAGATGTGATCCTTTAGCACCACTTCTAAAAGAGGTTCTCCCTTGCCTGTGCACACACACACACACACACACACACACACACACACACACACACACACACATACACACACACACACACACACACACACACTCAACTCTCCCACTGAGCATGAACCATTCCTCTCGTTACACGGTCAACAGCAGCCTTTCCCACTAGGCTGAACTGCCTCCCACCTTCCTCCCGTCCACAGTACCCCACCATCCAGCAGGACAGTAGCTCACATCTTGCATGATCTTTACACACCAAATAAGTGAATGAAAAAGGAAGGCTTAGGTTTCACCTGAATGTAGCAGAACGTAGACAGTGAGCACGGGAACCTTAACTGTCCAAGGTGGTGGAATTGGGGTGGGGGAGTGAGTCCTCCTGTATGAGATCCTTGAGTGAAGGACTCTCAGCTTGAGAGTCAGCAGCATGTGGGACACAATACAGCTCTTACTAAATATCTGTGTCAATGACTGAGGGAGGCTGAGTGGAGGTATCACCCACGCTGCTGGCCTTGGCTAATGAGGCTGAGGGCAGGGGCTTTCCTCAGCTGTTGGCTTTCAAATACAAATGTTCAATAAAAGTATCTAAATGACAGCCTATCAACACAGAGGAGAACAAAGTGTGAGTGTGTGTAAAGTATTGCTGGGTTAAATTCAGTATTCTGTGGATGTATTATTTTAATGCTTTACATTTGAACCAGGTATTTTCATATTTTCTTTTAGAATAAGTTTATCCAATTGACTTGAGTTTCTGGGGTCGGCCAGCTGCAGTTCAGGGAGGGTGGTTCCTGAAAGTTGCAACAGATTTAACGGAGAAAAAAAAATCTGTCTTAAAAGCAAAGAATTGCAGATTCCATATAAGCCCCCTCCCATGACCAGCTATGCATCTCACTTCAAAATTACAGCACAGGAAAAAAATTCTGGGCCACGATGGTGGTGATATTGAACAACATACAAAACTGTGAATGGATGGCATGCCTCTAAGACACGTTTTAAAAATGGTTCCAGCAGTAAATTTCAGGGTATGTGCCTCCCCCCACCCCCCGCCCCTGACACACACACACACACACACACACACACACACACACACACACACACCACACACACAGATTAACATAAAACGTGTGTTCCCTCAAATTAAGGAATTTGACCACATTATGCACCTTAGATATTTCAGAAATCTGAGCACTTCACTCTGTGTGTGAACTGCTCTGGACTCACACGTGAGTGCACAGTGCTGGGGGAGGGGTGTCTTTCTGGCAGACACTGGGACCTGGCTTCTGAGAAGACTGAGAGTCAGGCAGGGTGTGACGTGACTTTGAAAATAAGGGGCAAAGACTGGACATCTTCCATGTCCACATCAGAAAGGGGCTCTCCTTGAGTCTCTCCCAATCAGATGCTCTTTTCTCCTCAAGAGACTAAGGGAGAAGCTCAACCTAAGGCATTTACATAATGCACACACTCACAGAATGCACTCACACACACATACACACATTCACACACTCACAGAATACACTCACACACACACACACTTACACATACACATTCACTCATACACACACATATACACTCACACATGTACATACACATTCACATCCTCATACACACACACACACACACACACACACACACACACACACACACACACACACATCAAATAAATAAATGCCCAGTTTCTACAGGCCTTAAAATATCTTATGGCACAGTAGAGACTTCATTGCTCTTACTGCCTGACGCTTAGTGGCTTCTGGTCTGACACCCTGGAAAATGCCCTGACACTTGCCTTTCCTTCACAGCTCTTGAGTCACAGTTTCCAAGAAAACGTAGACTCTTCCAATCCTCTCACCAGTGTTATTTGCTGCCTCTTCAATATTTGTGTCCCCCTGAGGTTCACATTTGATGAAACCGGAGTCTTCCATGGCCCTGTCTCACCCTCTCCATCTCACAAAGCACCTTTTATCTCGCAAGTGTTCAGGCTTCCAGCTTCAGCCTCGATGCCTTAGGCGTTCATCCTTAAATCCTATCATCTATTAGCACATTCAGGATGTGAGTGTGTGTCTGTGTGAGTATGCATGAGTGTGAATGTGTGTGTGTGTGTGTGTGTTCACATAGGAAACTGTGACTTAAGGGTTTTTGTACTTTAGACTCCAACAACACACCTGACATCTGATACACAGCTACTAAGTCAATGGTTCTCAGCCTGTGGGTCATGACCCTTTAGGGGTCAAACAACCTCTTCACAGCAGCCACCTAAAGCCACCAGAAAACACAGATAATTATATTATGATTCATAATACAAATAATATGATTAGGGTCACCACAATATGAGGAACTGTATTAAAGGGCTGCAGCATTGGGAAGGTTGGGAATCATTGTGCTAAATGTTTGCCACAGAAGAAAATTGTCCTTCTAAGCCTGAAAGCTGACCTCCTGGAAAACCAGAATTAGCATCAGTATCCCAGTCTACTGCAAAGCCAAACTTTATTTTAAAATAAACGTGCTTGCCAGGAAGGAAAACAATGAAGACCCCGAAAGTCAGGATGGTATTGAGGGCCTGAATTATTCAAATAAGGCCATAATCTAAATGGATGCTTTGAAATGAGCTAATAGCTTTAGTGAATATTCAGTCTTAGTTACTACTTTAAGAAATTATTCTGCACTGAGCATTAAGAATCATTTTCCATTTCAACTACTTCCCAGATTTTCTTTGTATGAGAAAAAAAGATTCAAATGACAAGATTTTATTGGCGTTTGTCAGTTCTAATTATAGGTCTTACTTTTTAAAAAGAGGTGCATGATCATAATGTCGGCCA